>NC_056630.2:255683435-255945935 GCF_002870075.4 Lactuca sativa
ATGGAGAGTCTCTTACCGTGTACCTGCAAAAGATGCAAAGGTATGTCGACCGTCTTCGCAAGTTGAATGTTGACTTTGGGGAAGACTTGGCGATCGACATGGCGCTTCACTCTTTGCCTCCAAGTTACAATCAGTTTAGGATGACCTACCACATGAACAAAGAAGAGGTCACCCTAAGCAAGCTCCAAGGTCTCTTGAGGGTCACTGAGAGCAACTTCAAGGACAAGTCTGTTGCACCAACTCCCAATCCACCCACTGCTCCTGTTTTGGCTATTGGACAAGAAAGGGGAAAGAAGAGGAAGGCTTCATCTAAGAACCATCGCAAGGTTAAGTCCCGAGATGGTGCCTCTTCTAGTGGGACCAAATTTGATCCTGCTAAACCCTGCCCTAACCCAAAGGAGGCAGAGTGCCACCACTGCCACAAGATAGGACATTGGAAGAGAAGCTGCCTAGAGTACCTGCAAGCCATCAAGGAAGGAAAGATCAAGCCGTCTTTCGCAGGTATATACACAATTAAATCTAACGATTCATCTCAAGCTATTTCTTGGGTTCTTGATACCGGTTGTGGTTACCACATTTGTTCTAATGTGCAGGGACTAAGAAGAAATAGAGATGTGGAGCATGGAAGAATAAATCTAATCATGGGGAACAGAAGATCATCGCATGTGACCAAGATTAGAGTGTATTCTTTAATGCTTAGGAATGGTTTATCTTTAGATTTGAACAATTGTTGCTATTCGCCAGAAATGGCTAGAAACATCATTTCATTTCATGGTTTGTTTAGACAAGGTTTTAGATTTTCTTTTAATAATGAGAATGGTTCTATTTTGGCTTATCTAAATGGTGTCTTTTATTTTGAAGCTATACCATGTAATGGAATTTATGAAACCGTTATGATTGTAGATAACTTAGGAATGATGTTTTATGCATGGATTCTTCCAATAGTATGGATAAAGCATCCTTATGACATTGTCGTCTTGGACATGTCAACAAGAAACGCATAACCCAACTCCAAAAGGATGGAGTGTTGGAGTCATTCGACCTTAGGGAAGATGACACATGCGAATCTTGTTTTCTTGGAAAGATGACTAAGTCACCCTTCATAAGTACGTGTGAAAGGGGTGAGGGTCTGTTGGACCATATACATACGGATGTATGTGGACCGTTTAGATCAACCACAAAGGATGGGAACCGCTTCTATGTGACTTTTACCGATGACTATAGTAGATATGGGTATATCTACTTAATCAAGCAAAAGTCAGAAACTTTTGAAAAGTTCAATGTGACAACCCACGTTGTCCCGTTACATTTCCCCGTTACTGTTAACGGAATATTCCACTGTATAAAAGTTCCGTTAATTAGAGGGCGTCAATTTAATAAAAATTTCATTGGTTTACATTAATATGCCATTAAGTCGTGATAAAAGGAAATAAAAACACATAACACACATTTCCGTTCAATTGGAAAAAGTTAGTTCTTATTATTACGACCACTAAATCGGGTGCGACCAAAAGCCCCGTTTAACGGCAGTATCGGGTAAAATTCCACTAAGCCCCGACTCGGAACCCTATATAAAGGTGAGTGGAGACCATTGGAGACTTTTTAAACTCCCTAAACACTCTTTCTCTATACTCTCTCTCTCTAGACTCGTTTTCTCCCCGAATCCGCAACCAAACGCTTCCAAATTGTAAGTCCACTTACCCTAGCTTATTCTAAACATTATGATTCGTGTTTATAGCTTAGAAATCGAACCTAGAAGCTATTGAAAAGGAGTTTACGGCCTAAGCTCCTCCTTAGACCGTAAACACCTAAAATGAGGCCAAAATGACCCCCAAAAGTCCCTAAAAGCTTGGAAATAAATGGGGGAATTAGCCTAGGAGTGTTTGCACATTTAAAACAATCATTTTGAGGCCTAAAAGTGAGTTTACGGCCCAGGCATATGCCAAGGCCGTAAACACCTCTAAACTATGTCAAAATGCCTCCGAAACACTCCCAAACCACCCTAGGGCTTAACACATAAATTAGGGGCTTATTCTCTTGGGTTTAGATCACTTAAACATTAAGAATTGGAGGATTAAAAGGAGTTTACGGCCTAGACATGTGTCAAGGCCGTAAACTCCCCAAACCAAGCCAAAATGTTGGTTTTTGTCCCCCAAATGGCCTTAGACATTTACCTTAAAATACTAGGATTGAAACAAGGGCTTAAACTCAAAGAATGGAGGGTTTATGAGAGTTCACGGCCAAGCCATTGAGCTTACGGCCGTAAACTCTCAAAGGTTGGTCATTTGGACCATAAACTCTAAAGGAGACCCCTTTTGGAACCCCAAACACCACTATAGCCTTGAATAAATTACTAGAAGTGATATAAGGGCTTGAAACATCACCAAACTAAAGGTATGAGAGTTTATGGCCGTAAACTCCCTTAGGAGTTGTCCCTAGGCTGTAAACTCCAATATGATGCCCTTAGAAGCCTTAAACCCACTCATGCCTTTTTGGAAAAGTACTTAGAATAATCCCATGAACAATTAGAAGCCTTAAAACACACTAGATACCCTCACCATGAGTTTATGGCCGTAAAATCATGGTGAGATGTCCCTAGGCCGTAAACACAACTTTGGGAGTTTACTCTCTGATAATAAACTCCATTCCTAAGCCATACACACCTTTAGACGCTACCCGGGACACCCAAACACTTATCTAAAGTGTTTTTCGCCCCTTGTGAGCGCATATATTTGTTTAATTAGTATTAAATATACTAATTGTATTAGAACATATGTTATCATATGTTAATTAGGTTATTGTGTGTGTTCGAGTCCTTGCGTGACACCGAGCACCCAACCAGCGCCTTCGTCGGACCTACTTACACCAGGTGAATTCATACCCCTGAATGAACCTTTTAAATGTTTTTGCATGTTTTATAGGGGGGGAATACAAGTTAAACATGCCAGTTATCATATCAATCACATGTGATTGATAACCCACATGCTCAAGATTTTACCACACTATACACTGTTTTACCGAGTAGGACGCTATGATGGATTTCAAAAGGGATTTCAATTGTTTCAAAACTCTTACATGTGCTGTTATATCTAAATTCATTTTAAACTGGTTTATAAAGGTTCCAAAGATTTTAAAGGCTTTCAAACTTATTTTACCAAGAACACCAAATGCGATTTTCCTAAATATAAAGGTTTCCAAGGTTTTCATCAAAGTTCCTTTCACGACGTATACTTTTACATGTTTGTTACTGCTGCTTCGCTTTTACTTATCTAAAACTCCTACTTGATAACGCAATTCTTTCGTGATACACTTATACCTGATGGACGCTTATACTTATTCACACTCTTACTTAGTGATACGATTTTACTTCACTTATACTTGATATCGCCTCTACTTCACTTATACTCGATACGCTCTTACTTCACTTATTGTCGTCTCTACTTCATGATACGCTTATACTTATTCGACACTCCTACTTCACTTGCGACCGCTCCTACTTCACTCGTTAGACACTCCTACTTCACAAGAATCACTTCTACTTGATACACACTCAGTCGCAGTTAGATGTATGTCTGTGCTTATATAGGTACATATAAGTAATGATTGAAAGACTTAGGAAGGCTCGTCCGCCCTATTTCCTTTTCTTCGTTGAGATGTGTTCTGGTGGGATCGGATGGCCGTCCGAAGGTCGTTTGATTCATTAGTTATATATTATGTATATGAGTATGGACATATAGGAATTCTCTAGTCAGTTCAGTTAAAAGTCTCTACCTCTAGTCTACACTTACATTAGAAACCCACTATTGGGAAGTCTCTACCTCTAGTTCAACACTTACACACTACCCACTATTTGGAAGTCTCTACCTACTATTTGGGATGCATCTTCAGGACACGGCTTTCTCCGTCGTCTAGTTGGTGACCAGAATCTCCTGTAGGGAGAGCGGACATTATGTGTATAGATTTATACGAGATTGACAACCCCGCACCCAGACTGCTAGCTACAGTCCCGGCCTACCAAGCCAACGGGTGACAAATGTCATATTTTAGACGCTTGTAGGGCATCTGGTACTCTAGTCAGTATGGTTATGAGTATCCCGGGTTATCTTATAATTCTTTGGCCTTAAGGTAATGGTATTTCATCGACAATTTACACTGTATGCTGGTAATTCATTTTCAGAGTCACACTGTTTTGACCTTACAAGACGTACCTTTCATTTGGTACGTTCTGGGGTCTGAGTCTCTATTTGTGAGACTGAACCAGGCATGTCGTTTGTTCGATACTCTCCTGCAGTCTATGATTCCTTGCCTTAGTCAGCCGTCCTCACTGCTGAGGCGTATGTTATTCCCTGATGTCGTTTGCTTTCCTCAATAATCAAATTCAGTATTTTGATAATGATAGCAATTTAAGGAAAACTACTTTTTACCACATAACACTGACCAGCCTTGGTAGAAGGCTGCTTTATTAAAGAAAATATAGGATTTTTTGGAAAGAACTCTAATGCACTGTAACACTTAAACTACTACTTTATAAAGTTATTTGACTAAATGACACTAAATACTTATGAACTCACCAGCATTTGTAAAAATGCTAATACTTGCTTTTCAAATAACTTGTATCCTCGGGTTAGCATTAGACAGGTACATCCCAGGAGCTGTTGATGAAGATAGCTTAGTACCACGCTGTATTTATTCTATTTGCTTGTATACTTTAATACGTTGTAATGTAACCATGTAAAATTATTACTATTAATGCAATGTTTTGTTGTACTTTGATTACTATAATGCATGTGTTGTGATACTTGACATGACGTCATCCACCCCAGAACGTTTCCGCCGTTTCGGTTTTGGGGTGTGACAGATTGGTATCAGAGCATTGTTTATAGGTAGGTAAGTATATCAATTCATAAAACATATACAACCTATAAACACAATGGGATAAAACACTTTGACCAAGAATTATACTTTAAAATATAACCATATTTTACCAAAGTATAATAACATCCAGAACGTAAACACTCGAACACAAGTATCACAAGAAGAACAATAATAAAAGTCTTCGGATGTTGAGCATTGCCGTCAAACCTGGGCAGTTATGTAATCGTAAGCTGGGATAAATGTAACCTAATCAACTACATTTATCTGAGATGCGATGAACGTGTGCTCGGGAGTGATAGTGGTGTGCGGCAGGTCTGAAACTTACCAACTAGGATTGCTAGAGCCAAACATAAAGTTAAAATACTATAGGAGTGTTTTAGAACACTAAAAGATCCACACTAATCCCAGAATCATAATCAGAAGATAAGAATCAAACAAGAATTAAAATACCATAGGGGTATTTTAGAATCCATAAACAACCTTGCGTGAAGCACTAAAAAGATCCTTATTGATATACCTACAAATATAGAGGGTGTACTCCCAAGGTTATATATAATAAGGATCCCATAGGCTAAGAATGTGTGGTTTCTCTCTACTTCCTTTTCCTTGATTGCATGTGGATTCCGAGTAGTATCACATATTCGAAGGCCTATCGAATCTAAACTATATATGATTTGTATACCCTGTGTAATCATAGCAGGACTCGATATGGATCATCTAGTGGAATGTTAATAATCTCTTAGGATTCTTTAGACATTTCCATTCTCGCACGAACCCTATAGAAAACCCTACCCACTTCAGTGCTTCACAGAAGAGTTGATTCAGACCCAGAAGAGGTTCATTGAGAAGATTTCCTGTTCGGAAATAAATGAACTGGGTTGAGACTATTGAATTCACCAAGTGCCCATATCTTTTAGGGACATCGGTGAGAGATTCGCCAAAACTTCGGAGATTCCCAGTCATCCATCATGAAGTGGTGACACCCGGAGTTGGAATCAGAAGGAAGGCGGAGTAGAAATTCAATATGTTTTCACCAGAGAAGAACCCTAGGTAACTACCCGAAGGAAACCAACGCCGATTCCAGTCAAAGATACGAGGCAGACCGAGGGAGCCAGTACATGGAACTCGAGAATTGTCTTTTCCTCGTGTTCGTCACGCTAATACACCCATAAAATAATACAATTTAGTGAGTTAGTGGTTACACTACTCACGCTATGTGTTAGTTAAATCGTCGATTCTCGTTGCCAGATACACGATTAGGACGGATCCCTTCACCTTTATTGAGAGTGCTAAGCCATGAGCTTTCATGAGCCTCTCTTTCCGCAGTTTCGTTCCGAACCGTTCTCAAATCTCTCCAGGCCGGAGAGTGAAACCTTTCCCAGTATAAAAGGTGACTTGGTAGGAAGGACTCGCATCTTATGGCCTTTTTCCGATACTCATACACCTACCTCGATTACCAGGACTACATCATAGGGATGTAGGTCGACACTCAGATGACCAGTACCCGAGGCACGGGAAAATTTATGCCTAATACGTTCAGGACAAAAATGTCAAGGGTTAACCATCGGGTCTCATTACCTTGTATTCCTTTCCGTGTAGGAAAACCATGCCACCGAAGAAGCGTAACCAATCCACAAGCAAGAAACCTGCTCTCTTATTCGATGAAGCTACGTTCCAAGCTGCAGTCTCGGCAGCCGTAGCAGCTGTCATGGCTCACCTGAATGCTAACACCGCCAAAGTTAGCAAGGGCCCTGTTGGGATTTCCAATCCTGGCGATGGACAGCAGCAACCAACACTTCCATACTCAGCCACTCAAGAACCTCCACTAAACCCACTAAAGAGAAAACTCAAGATAGATGAGGGAAGTACCTCGGCTCAAGGACCTTCCGAAGGGCAACGAGCTGAGGCAGTCTATACCCCTGTCAATCCTTCCCTCCCAACCTCAAGAAGACCATACCTAGGAGACCTTCCCCACTGCAGCAAGTGCAGCTACCATCATCATGGTGTCTGCCGAGAGCTCTATTGTGCTAGGTGCCACATGTTGGGGCATACTGCTCGCGTCTGCAGAACCCCGGTTGAGTTCATTACATCAACCACCAATGTCGCGACCCGTACAGTTTGCCACCTATGTGGTAAAATGGGACACTTTAAGAGGGATTGCCCAATTGAAGGGAACAACAAAGACACAGAAGGAGCCTGACACTACTGCTTAGGGAGAAGCGGCAAGGAACTCATTAGATTTTGGTACGTCTCTCATCTCGGATAACTAAACTAAGAACAATAAAAAACTAATTCAAATGTAAATTCTTCCCAGTAAGGCGAAAGTCGCAGCACTGTTATAAAATTTAAAAATTCATTAGGTAAAACTATAATGGCTAAACATATATGTTACGACCATGTATATTTAAGATGGACAGACCTAGAGTGAGCGAATGCCGCCTCATTTCCTGTTCCTCGTTTGGTTGTGGATTTAGGGCGGGGTCGCTCAGTCAACAATCCTCTCCACCTTAAATATACATGACTAGTATATGTGAGGCGATTATAGAAATGCCTTGTGAGAATTCCTTCATGGAAAGATACTCTATTCGGGAACACTTAGGACTCTCTATAGTTCCGCGTCGACTCTATCGGTCCAGGTATCCGCGGTAGTGATACATAGGTCGAAACCCGAGACGCCTAGAACTTGTGTGCCTGTTCGGCACATGACTCTATCGATCTTCATTATATATCATGTCGGAGTGTGCCAACTTCGACGACTCTATTGATCATGGTTCGACTTCGTGCAACCATGTGTACATTCTTAGTGCTGTGTAAAAAGAACTTTCTCCGTAGCCATGTCGGCAAATAAAGGTTCTCCCGAACCTAAACCTAGCATAATTAATCAAACCTAATGCAATCCGTCAATCGTCCCTCTTAACTCAAACCTTCTGAGGTAATCAAGAGAGGGTACCACGCACCGTCGACCGACCCCTCGTAGTCAGATGAACACCGAAGCGAAGGACACTGTAGAAACTCCAGAAGACGACAACCATCCGAAGCATACTTCGTAGATTCCCCAGAAAGACCCTTCGCACCTCGCACATCAGGTTCGTGAACCCAGAGAACAAAACTCGTGAGGCCCTATACTCACTAGATTTGACTTAGACCAAGGAAACTTAGAACCTTCGGAAGAGTAGTTGCAGTAGATGTTCGCACTACTCAGGCACCTTGTCCACCCAATTATAGACAAGTGGTGCTTATCATCCTCCAGCCTCTCGCAAGGAGGAAATCGTCGTCGCCCGGTAGACGAAGAATCACACTTTCCGAAACCGAGAACCACAGGATAACCTTCGCAGCCAAGAATACTTCATCAAAGAGCGAAAGTAGTTGCGTTAAGCCTCATGACCCTAATCTCGAAGAGGTTATAGACTTGACACCAGTCCTGGTGTTAGTCGAAAGGTTATGCAGGAGCATACACTTTCCACGCTAGAATAAACCACAGTCTTAGAGATTCATTGGACTATTAGGTGTTCCACGAATACTATCTCACGCAGAGATAGTAAAACCACCTCCCGAGATAGTCCAACCCTCGTCTGGTGAAACCTTATATTCCCGACCCCCAGGGTTTCCGCATCTCAAGCTTCGTTAGTGCAGATTCCTTTTGCACAAGCTTGAGATAGACACTCTACAGCAAACCGATAACCATAGTCACGCAACCCACTCGACGATCTAGAAAGTCTCTATCATCTAGTTGACAGACGATACCAAAGACCACTCGAGATTCCTAAGAACCAACCTGAAGGACTACACACACAGTGCGAGTGAGAACGTTAGGAACTTCGGAATGGAGATCACGCCAGTGATGATCTTGCCATAGAAGTACACTATGTTCAGAGTACTGAAAAGCTCTACCATTCCGAGAGCTTAGGACCATGTGAGAGTCCCCATGAAGACTTGGTCCAACCCTTTTCAGGCCGCTACTACCTTCGGATATACCACAAGATTCACACCCGGTCGATCCACTTCTTAGACTTGATATGTGATTTCCCGACAACACTCTTCGTGCCTCACTCATCTTGATAGAATCCATTGAGAACCCTAACCTCGTAGATACACCAGTCGGAACCCACTAGCTACACTAGACAGAATCTGCATCCCGTATGTGAAGGTCTGTCGGAATGACAAACACAGACCAGAGATCACATGGGAATGCGAGGACAAACCGTATAGGAAGTACTCGCTTACCTCTACTTGGCCATTCATACCCACTTCCTTGCCTAGACCTGAATTTCGGGACGAAATTCCCTCTAACGGGGGGATGATGTGACAACCCAAGTTGTCCCGTTACATTTCCCCGTTACCGTTAACGGAATATTCCATTGTATAAAAGTTCTGTTAATTAGAGGGCGTGAATTAAATCAACATTCCATTGGTTTACATTAATATGCCGTTAAGTCATGATAAAAGGAAATAAAAACACATAACACACATTTCCATTCAATTGGAAAAAGTTAGTTCTTATTATTACGACCACTAAATCGGGTGCGACCAAAAGCCCCGTTTAACGGCAGTATCGGGTAAAATTCTACTGAGCCCCGACTCGGAACCCTATATAAAGGTTAGTGGAGTCTATTGTAAGTCCGCCTACCCTAGCTTATTCTAAACATTATGATTCGTGTTTATAGCTTAGAAAATCGAACCTAGAAGCTGTTGAAAAGGAGTTTACGGCCTAAGCTCCTCCTTAGGCTGTAAACACCTAAAATGAGGCCAAAATGACCCCCAAAAGTCCCTAAAAGCTTGGAAATAAATAGGGGAATTAGCCTAGGAGTGTTTTCACATTTAAAACAATCATTTTGAGGCCTAAAAGAGAGTTTACGGCCCAAGCATATGCCAAGGCCGTAAACACCTCTAAACTATGTCAAAATGCCTCCAAAACACTCCTAAACCACCCTAGGGCTTAACACATAAATTAGGGGCTTATTCTCTTGGGTTTAGATCACTTAAACATTAAGAATTGGAGGATTAAAAGGAGTTTACGGCCCAGACATGTGTCAAGGCCATAAACTCCCCAAACCAAGCCAAAATGTTGGTTTTTGTCCCCCAAATGGCCTTAGACATTTACCATAAAATACTAGGATTGAAACAAGGGCTTAAACTCAAAGCATGGAGGGTGTATGAGAGTTCATGGCCAAGCCATAGATCTTATGGCTGTAAACTCTCAAAGGTTGGTCATTTGGACCATAAACTCTAAAGGAGACCCCTTTTGGAGCCCCAAACACCCCTGTAGCCTTGAATAAATTACTAGAAGTGATATAAGGGCTTGAAACTTAACCAAACTAAAGGGATGAGAGTTTACGGCCGTAAACTCCCTTAGGAGTTGTCCCTAGGCCGTAAACTCCAATATGATGCCCTTAGAAGCCTTAAACCCACTCATGTCTTTTTGGAAAAGTACTTAGAATAATCCCATGAACAAGTAGAAGCCATAAAAAACACTAGATACCCTCACCATGAGTTTACGGCCGTAAACTCATGGTGAGATGTCCCTGGGCCGTAAACACAACTTTGGGAGTTTACTCTCGGATAATAAACTCCATTCCTAAGCCATACACACCTTTAGACGCTACCCGGGACACCCAAACACTTATCTAAAGTGTTTTCTGCCCCTTGTGACCGCGTATATTTGTTTAATTAGTATTAAATATACTAATTGTATGTGAACATATGTTATCATATGTTAATTAGGTCATTGTGTGTTCGAGTCCTTGCGTGATACAGAGCACCCAACCGGCGCCTTCTTCGGACCTACTTACACCAGGTGAGTTCATACCCCTGAATGAACCTTTTAAATGTTTTTACATGTTTTATAGGCGGTCAATACCAGTTAAACATGGCAGTTATCATATCAATCACATGTGATTGATAACCCGCATGCTCAAGATTTTACCACAGTGTACACTGTTTTACCGAGTAGGACACTATGATGGTTTTCAAAAGGGATTTCAACTGTTTCAAAACTCTTACATGTGCTGTTATATCTAAATTCATTTTAAACTGGTTTATAAAGGTTCCAAAGATTTTAAAGGCTTTCAAACTTATTTTACCAAGAACACCAAATGCGATTTTCCTAAATATAAAGGTTTCCAAGGTTTTTATCAAAGTTCCTTTCACGACGTATACTTTTACATGTTTGTTACTGCTGCTTCGCTTTTACTTATCTAAAACTCCTACTTGATAACGCAATTCTTTCGTGATACACTTATACCTGATGGACGCTTATACTTATTCACACTCTTACTTAGTGATACGATTTTACTTCACTTATACTTGATATCGCCTCTACTTCACTTATACTCGATACGCTCTTACTTCACTTATTGTCGTCTCTACTTCATGATACGCTTATACTTATTCGACACTCCTACTTCACTTGCGACCGCTCCTACTTCACTTGTTAGACACTCCTACTTCACAAGAATCACTTCTACTTGATACATACTCAGTCGCAGTTAGATGTATGTCTGTGCTTATATTGGTACATATAAGTAATGATTGAAAGACTTAGGAAGGCTCGTCCGCCCTATTTCCTTTTCTTCGTTGAGATGTGGTCTGGTGGGATCGGATGGCCGTCCAAAGGTCGTTTGATTCATTAGTTATATATTATGTATATGAGTATGGACATATAGGAATTCTCTAGTCAATTCAGTTAAAAGTCTCTACCTCTAGTCTACACTTACATTAGAAACCCACTATTGGGAAGTCTCTACCTCTAGTTCAACACTTACACACTACCCACTATTTGGAAGTCTCTACCTACTATTTGGGATGCACCTTCAGGACACAGCCTTTTCCGTCGTCTAGTTGGTAACCAGAATCTCCTGTAGAGAGAGCGGACATTGTGTGTATAGATCTATATGAGATTGACAACCCCGCACCCAGACTGCTTGCTACAGTCCCGGCCTACCAAGCCATCAGGTGACAAATGTCATATTTTAGACGCTTGTAGGGCATCTGGTACTCTAGTCAGTATGGTTATGAGTATCCCGGGTTACCTTATAATTCTTTGGCCTTAAGGTAACGGTATTTCACTGGCAATTTACACTGTATGCTGGTAATTCATTTTCAGAGTCACACTGTTTTGACCTTACAAGACGTACCTTTCATTTGGTACGTTCTGGGGTCTGAGTCTCTATTTGTGAGACTGAACCAGGCATGTCGTTTGTTCGATACTCTCCTGCAGTCTATGATTCCTTGCCTTAGTCAGCCGTCCTCACTGTTGAGGCATATGTTATTCCCTGATGTCGTTTGCTTTCCTCAATAATCAAATTCAGTATTTTGATAATGATAGCAATTTAAGGAAAACTAGTTTTTACCACATAACACTGACCAGCCTTGGTAGAAGGCTGCTTTATTAAAGAAAATATAGGATTTTCTGGAAAGAACTCTAATGCACTGTAAACACTTAAACTACTACTTTATAAAGTTATTTGACTAAATGACACTAAATACTTATGAACTCACCAGCATTTATAAAAATGCTGATACTCGCTTTTCAAATAACTTGTATCCTCGGGTTAGCATTAGACAGGTACATCCCAGGAGCTGTTGATGAAGATAGCTTAGTACCACGCTGTATTTATTCTATTTGCTTGTATACTTTAATACATTGTAATGTAACCATGTAAAATTATTACTATTGATGCAATGTTTTGTTGTACTTTGATTACTATAATGCATGTGTTGTGATACTTGACATGACGTCATCCACCCCAGAACGTTTTTGCCGTTTCGGTTTTGGGGTGTGACATTCAAAGAGTTCAAGAATGAAGTGGAGAATCAATTGAGCAGGAAAATCAAGATGCTTCGATTCGATCGAGGAGGAGAGTACCTAAGTCTTGAATTCCACGATTATCTCAAGGAGTGTGGAATAGTTTCACAATTGACGCCACCTAGGACACCACAATTGAATGGTGTGGCAGAAAGGCGTAATCGAACCTTGTTGGACATGGTTCGCTCTATGATGAGTCGTGCTTCACTACCTATCTCTTTTTAGGGGTATGCCTTAGAGACTGCCGCCCACATCCTTAACCAAGTCCCTACTAAAAAGGTTGCCAAAACACCTCATGAGATGTGGACAGGCAAAGCTCCCTCGTTGGCACATATCAAGGTTTGGGGTTGCAAGGCTTTCGTAAGACGATATACTCACGACAAGCTCGAACCTCGTAGTGAGCGAGGTATTTTCATCGGCTACCCGCAGAAATCCTTTGGATATCTCTTCTATAGACCGAAGGACAATGTTGTCTTTGTTGCGAGGAGAGGAGTTTTTCGAGAGCGAGAACTCATAAGCCAAGGAGACAGTGGGAGGCAAATCGAGCTTGAAGAGATTTAAGAATCGATAGATGAAGGAACCTCTACCGCTGGCACTCAACCCGAGGAGGAAACTCCGGTTGAATCGATTGACGTATCATTACCTCTTAGACGTTCCGAAAGAGTTAGAGTTCAACCCCAGTTTTATGGTTTTCATATTACTACTGAAGGGGACACGTATATTAGTGATGGTACACTAATAAACCTTGATGAACCTAATAGCTATAAGGACGCCATGGCAGGCCCTGAATCTGCAAAATGGAAAGATGCAATTGATAGCGAGATCCAATCCATGTATGATAACCAAGTTTGGAATTTTGGTTGATAATGTGCCCAGACGTAAGACCGTTGGGCGCAAATGGATCTTCAAGAAGAAGACCGACGTGGATGGAGACGTACACACATATAAGGCGCGATTCGTTACGAAGGGCTTTACTCAAACTCCCGGAGTTGACTATGATGAGACCTTCTCACCAGTTGCGAAGATAAAGTCTATTAGAGTGATGCTAGCTATTTCCGAATTTCATGATTATGAGATTTGGAAAATGGATGTCAAGACCGCTTTCCTTAACGAAAAGTTGGCTGAGGATGTTTACATGGCACAGCCAGAGGGGTTTGTGGATCTGAAGCATCTGGATAGAGTGTGTAAGCTTGAGAAGTCCATTTATGGACTTAAGCAAGCATCTCGCAGATGGAATCTTTGCTTCAATGAGAAAGTCAAAGAGTTTGGATTTGTACGAAGCGAAGATGAATCGTGTGTATATGTCAAAGCCAGTAGGAGTATAGTAAGCTTCCTCGTTCTATATGTCGATGACATATTACTCATAGGAAACGACGTCCCGACTCTGCAGGAGGTTAAGTCCTGGCTCGGGAAGTGCTTCGCTATGAAGGACCTCGGAGAGGCTTCTTATATTTTGGGAATAAGGATAGTGAGAGAAAGAAGTAAGAGACTAATAGGACTTAGTCAGAACACTTACTTAGAGAATGTACTAAAACGTTTTAGTATGGAAAACTCGAAGAAGGGAGAATTACCGATACAAAGTAATGCCAAGTTGAGTAAGACTCAAAGTCCGAGTACCGAAGCTGAAATAGCAGAAATGAGCCGAGTACCATACGCTTTCGCAGTTGGCTCAATCATGTATGCTATGACTTGTACTCGCCCTGATGTAGCCTTTGCTTTGAGCATGGTTAGCAGATATCAAGGGAACCCTGGTAGAGCTCATTGGATTGCGGTTAAGAATATCCTTAAGTACCTTCGGAGGACGAAGGAATGGTTCTTAGTCCTCGGAACGAGTGATGACTTGAAGGTGCGAGGGTATAGTGATGCCAGCTTTCAGACCGACTGGGACAACTACCGTTCGCAGTCGGGCAGGGTCTTTACCTTAAATAGAGGAGCAGTAACTTGGAAAAGTTCCAAGCAGGAAACCGTAGCTGATTCAACGTGCGAATCAGAGTACATTGCAGCGAGCGAAGCGTCGAAGGAGGCGATATGGTTGAAGAACTTCATCGGTGATCTTGGAGTTGTACCTTCCATAAAGGAGCCCATGGAAATTTTCTGTGATAATGAAGGAGAGGTTGCCTTGACCAAGGAACCGAGAGGTCATGGCTGATCACGACACATCGACAGAAAACATCACTTTATTAGACATCGTGTAGAAGAAGGACAACTCGTAGTGAAGAGGATACCATCTGAAGATAACCCAACAGATCCGCTTACTAAGGGACTGAGTTGGGTTAAGCACTTGCAGCATGTAATAGATAAATGTAATTAACATTTGATGATTAAATAAAGGAGTATTATTTATGAGTAATGTTACTGTCTTGTGTTAATTGTTTAACTATTGTTTCAGTTTTGCATGTTTTGACTTCCAGAATAATTGAGTTTATTAAGCATAATCGAATTATTCAAATTGTCCACAATCGTTCATATGTTGGAAGTAGATATAAATGAAGATTGTCATGAATCGGTGTGTAGATTGTCTAAATGGTTTTAGACATAGCAAAGGATTGCTGCAACGTTCATGAGTGCTTATGAACTAGTTTTGAGCATTGGAACAAACCCACGCTTGCTGGAATCACTTTATGGAATAGGATATAAAAGGGTGATCGCAAGACGATAATATCATATAGTCTTAAAACCTAGATATATGGTTTGTTATTTGTTAATTGGTTGTACATTGATAATGCGAAAACGCATCAGTAACTCGGTGTTATAAAACGCATTGTTGTGTATAGTTGATTAATGAATAAGTAAATCCATATAAGTCGAAGTTTATCTGTTACTTTTATCCCAAGAGGGTAAAAGTGATATCTCGGCCGCTCGATGATTTGATTTGACTTATGTGTCGGGCCCGGTTAGAACTGAATTGATGTGTTCGATTAAGTTCTATGTCAAATGAATCGGAGATCGAGAAACCAAAATGCTAGACAAATTATTCCATACAATTGTCAGCATGATATCTAACAGAGGACTGTACGATCCCTTATCTAAAGGACAAGATTGATTAGATTAGATTTTGACAGCGTCTTTGAGAGCTACGATTGCAAATCGAATTGTACTTGTGCATATAGTTACTAGACTTATCCAAGTGGGAGACTGTTGGAATAGTGTCTTAGGCTGCAACTATATTAGGCAAGTATTTGACCCGATTGTGCATGGT
Organism: Lactuca sativa; assembly: GCF_002870075.4. NCBI lineage: Eukaryota > Viridiplantae > Streptophyta > Magnoliopsida > Asterales > Asteraceae > Lactuca > Lactuca sativa. The sequence continues at coordinate 255,699,314 of NC_056630.2, forward strand.
CCTTTTGGGTTGCCTTCACCATAGCAACTTGATAGGATGATTTATTATGAGAGAATAAATATTATTAATATATTATGAGAATAATATAAGGAATAATAATATTGTTATTTGATTAATATAAGTCATAAATGAATTAGAATTAATTTGGTGACTTAAAGAGATTAATTAAATAAGAGGGTATAAACTGTCAATTGTTTGATAGTTACACTTTGGGCTGTAAATCCTTAATGGATAGGGTTGGACGATTTCTAGGGCTTGGGATAAGCCACAAATCGTCCAAGGGCTTATCTTGGAAAGGATTTGGATTGCTTTGAGTAAAACTTATCCAATTAGGGTTTAAGGGTGAAACCCTAGGAGCCTTACAAGTATAAATAGACCCTTGGGGCAAGGGAAATCAGCACCTCTACAAAAGCAAAGAAACCCTGGCCGATTTCTTCCCTCTCCTCTCTCTCAAATCATCCTCTTGCTAGTTGGTGTTTGTAAACCATTAGAGGAGTGATATTTGTGACTCTAAAGCTCCAAGAACTAGAAGATCAAACAAGTGTTTCAAGGTATGCTTCTAATTCTGTTTTTGTATTGTTCTTATACTCTATTAGCTATTAGAAGTCTTGGATCCAATGCATGTTTAATTATAGAAACCTAGATCCAAGCATTAGGGTTTGTATGTGCACATAGGAATGTTCATATGGCCAAAACCCATCACATCCTATGTATATGTCGTTAGTGCTCTTTATCTTTCTGTTTTGCCAATTCTATGGTGAATGTGTCTTTTAGTGATTGGGGATTTTGTTTAAGTAGGTGTTTAAATTTATGGCTCACAAAAATTTTCTCTGCACCACTCTCGAAAAGAATGCATGTGTATGAATTGTTGAGGAGAAACGTACCGGTAACCACAGTAGGATCTGCTATTGCTTCTTCGTGACCTATTGCAAATACTCTTCCCACAAGACTAGCATTATTTCCTATTTCACCACACCCATAACAAGCTTGGCTTACTCCAATGCTGGGCACTTGGGTGATTGGTTGTGCCTGTGCCCTATAGAAACGGGCGGTGTGCCCCTTCCTGTTGCAGTTTTTGTAGTGCATTTCTTGAAAAAATCCTATGTGATGGAAGTTGCACTTGTTACACTTTGGAAGGGTTCCGACATAACAATTGGGGGGGGGGGTGTTTAAGTAACAGGAACAACAGCAGGAATAGTAGTAGGAACAGTAGCGGCGTGAACTGCCACAATTTGTTGCTTCTTTGCGGCCTCTTGTGACGACCGGCCCTTCCTTTTTTTCCAAAACTTGTTCTTGTTGCCACCTTCTTTGGGTTGCTCGGGAATGGCTGTCATGAAGCCTTTGCGAACTCCATGATCCACGAGTGTTTATGCCAAACGTTTGGCGCTGTCAAAAGTAAGTGGATTTGCAGCTATCACGTTTCCTTGGATCTAGGGAGATAGCCTCCAGATGTACCGCCTGTTTGGTGGTGTAGTTGGTGGTGTGTTGTTGAAACGCCTGTTTGATTTATGTGGTGGCACCTTTCTCTATAAGGTTTAAAGAGGAAGTGATGATAAGTCCTCTATAGTGGTCATCAGTCAGGTGATATTTGAACAAGATATATCTTAGTTCTAAACGCATCAAATCCTGACTTTTACAGCATTCTATTAAGCGATTTAAAATAGAAGTCTACTAATATAAGTAAAAAATCGCAATTTCAATTTATGTAATTTATAGAAAAACTTCTAATGAATTTGTATTGTGTGACCCATATCGGGTCCTCCTATATATAATCACATAGTATACATATTATATATAACCAAGATCAAATAGACCTTCGAATAAGTGATCCTACTCTAAGTCCACAACCAAACAAGGAATAGGAAGTAAAGCGAAATCACCAATTCTAAGTCTATAAAATCTTAATTATATATGACCCTAATGTATACACTTAGCAATTATAGATCTACCAGCAATGGTCCTTTGTTTCCACATGGTTGATTCTGGTAACAAGTCCCTTCTCGACTATTAGTTTATACAACTATCGAGGCCTAAATATTGTTGTTCTAGTTCTATAGTGCCATAAAATACTCCTGTAGTATTTTAACTTTATGTTTGGTCCTAGAGTTCATTTTGAATATAGAGTTCGTAAGTTTTAGGCTTGTTACAACACCACGATCATTACCAAACACATGTTGGTCGTATCTTCAATAAATATAGTTGATCAAGCTATATTTATTCCAGATATGATTATATAACTATCCATGCTTAACCGTAACGTTCAACTTATCTAAATACTTTTATGTAGTTCTTATTGAGATATTATTTCCGGTATGTATGCATATTCGTATACTTCTAATAAAATACTTAAATTTTAAAAGTATGCTTTAAGTTAGAGTGTTTCAGCCAATTGTATTTATAGTTGTATATCTTGTATGGTTTGATATACTTAGTTCACTATAGACAATGCTCTGATACCAATCTATCACACCCCAAACCAGAATGGCAAAAACTTTCGGGGCGAATGACGCCATGTACAGTATCAAAACAATTGAATAATAGTAATCAAAGTAGAACAAACATTATATTGATAATGTATAGTTTTTACGTCTGTGTTCAAATCATTGTATACTTGACACCAAAAATGTATAACAAAAACTAAAAGACATGGCTCTATGATACTCCATCTTCTTTAAAACCTATGTGGATACCTGTCTATTGATTCCCTGAGAATACAAGTGGTTTTGAAAAGAGTGTCAACTATTAATTCGGTGAGCTCATAAGCATTTTTGTATTAGAAGTCTGACATTTGTTCCTTGAAAATGTAAATGTGTTCTTCCAGAAAGTCCTATTTTTCTATTGTAAATGAATTGAAGTCTTAATACCTTTAGACCAAAATGTGTAAGTGTTGTTGTACTCTGAAATAATGTAATGTAGTTTTATTATTAAAATAAAACCATATGAAAATGATTGTTCCCTGAAATGTAGGTTTCGCTGTACTGGAAAATAGTAATCTGTAATTGTACTTGTATGAAACTCTTTTTGAATGTATGTGCCCGGAACGTCCAGTCATAGTGTAAAGTATTGTATTGTAGTTTTATTATTAAATAAAACTATTTGAAGTTATGTTTGTATTCGTACACTAATCGCATTGTTCAATACCAAATCGTGAGTTATTATAACCATGCTTGATTACATAAGATGGCCTGATACGACGTTCTTCAGGCTTCAGAATTGGTATGACATTTGTCACCCCAGGCTTGTCAGCCTAACTATAGCTAACAGTTTAGGTGCGAGATTGTTAGTCCCGTATAGATTTATACACAAGTGTCACACTCTGCCTCCGAGAGACTCTGGTTATAGATTCAGGACTTTCGTTGGTACTTAGATAAGTGCTTGAAGTGTGTCTCACAAAGCTATATTGACGGTTACGCGTAGAATAATGATAATCCATTTTTGTAATGAACAAAATATATGTATGTCTCCTTTCTTAGTGTAATTGTAGTGTAAATAATTATATTTATATATAGTAATTTTTGTATTGTATCCCTTACTAGTAAAATGATATGTATGTTCCATAAACTATACCTATTATAGTTTAAGGTGTATGTTCTATTGAGATGAAAACCTTTGTATTTGTAACAACTATGTATGTTTATAATCGTGAACCCGAGATAAAGATATTTCATGAAATTTAACATTTTGTACAAACGGTAATAAAATAAGTTGTGAAAATATTCTTTTTGATTAACGTGTTGAAATAAATTTTATACTTATATATATAATGCATATGTAATTAAGATTGAAAAGATAGTCGAATAAATGATTATACCCTAAGCGCACAACCAAACAAGGAACATGAGTTAAGGCGAAATCACCAATTCTAAGTCTGTAGAATCTTACTTATATATATATATATATATATATATATATATATATATATATATTTGTAAAAACGACAATTGAAACAATTTTGAAGTAGTTTAGATAATAACACAAGATTCCATCTGTTTTACTTGTATCCCCCCCCCCCCCCCCCCCCACTTAAAACATGGAAAATAGTGAATATGTAGGCTTATGAACTCACCTTGAGTGTGGGTTCTTGGTTGGGTACGATGTGGTAGTGTCGTTTTTTGTGTTAGAACACGCGAATTATTTGAAATCCTAATAGTGTTTACACACATAATATACATGTAAAATTAGTCGAAATAATAGTATAAGTGTTATAGAACATTAGTTTATGTAGGAATTACTTACAATAATTTCTTGGAAATATTTAAAGATTTGATGGTGATATGAATGTTCTTGACAAAATTATGGAGATTTGAAGATAATCTGGGTAACTACTTGAAGATTTGAAGGTTTGCATATGAGTCTTAAGAGAAAAGTATGGAGTTTTCGAAGTGAAAATCTAAGAATGAGGTGATGATTTCGGTTGATATATATATATATATATATATATATATATATATATATATATATATATATATATATATATATATATATATATAATGATTTGACAAGTGCATAGGGACGTGTATTTTATCTAACTGAAATGTGTGTAACCTATAAAAAGGGATATTTCGGTATATCCATTCAACCGAGAACCAAGATTTCGGTAATAAAAGCAACCGAAAACCATGTTGATTTTGATCTAAAGTGCCCACCGAGAAGTGTTTTTAGTCCAAACAGTGGGGTCTCACAAGGTGATTTCGGTGGAGGTGTTTTCGGTCACATAGGAGTTCTCGGTTCTCAAATGAAATCTCCAATAGGTGATTTCGGTCCACACTTGGGATTTGATTCCTAAAAGTGAAATCATCCCAGCCAAATAAATTTTAATTATTAAATATTAAACAATTTAATTATTTGATTTATAATTTGACTTGTTTGACTTTTATCGACTGCTTTGACTTTTGTTGACTGCTTTGACTTTTATTGACCCAAAATAACCAGTTGTTACATGATGATACACAAACCTCAAATCAAGCTTTGTAAACAAAGATGCACCCTCCACCTAATCAAAAAGGTCAAAAATTCGCATAAGTGGGTAACACTTCTTCACCGTCAAATTGTTCAATTCTTGGTAATCCACGTATAGCTGCTGCGAATCATCACTCTTCTTGACAAATAAAATCGATGCTCCCCAAGGCGAACTGCTAGGTCTGATAGACTAGTTGCCCAATAGCTCCAGAAGCTGAGAGGAAAAATACCACATTTCTAGTGGTGCAAATTAGTACGGTGCCTTAGCAATTGGGGTCGCACTGAGGACCAAATCAATCCTGAACTCAACGTGCCTCTTAGGAGGCACACCGGGTAATTCCTTCAGATACACATCTGGGAACTCCCTGACTACGGGTACATTGGAAATCAAACCCTCCTTTCCAACCCAAGTGTCAACCACATACGCAAGATAACCCATACACCCATGATGCAAACATTTTCGAGCCCTGGCAGCAGAACAAAAGGTTGATCCAAATAGTCAGTTCTCCTCCACTTGGGGTTCGAACAACTACTTGCTGACCCTATGAAACGTCCCAAAAATAAGACTCAAAGATTTTCATTTTTAAATTAATAAAATAGTAAACCATATCATTCTCACAAAAACAAGGTAATCGAATGTTATCAATACATCATCATCATCAGAGTAAATCACAAAATGCAGAAATGAATGGTGTGTGATCTACAATAATCCCGAGCTCTTCCCTTTGAAACGAGGAGTTCCCGAAACATAAAATGAAAAATGTAATCACAAAGATTAGTCAGTTCCCAAAATACCGCATACCATACATAATAAACACATAATGGGCCCTGCCTGGCATCGAGTCATGCTCAATATAAAGATCTGTCAGTCATCGGCCCCCGCCCAACATACATATAAAACATATAAACATATAAACACATAACACATGGAATAATCACAAAGATACATTACATACAGAATGGTCATCGGGCCCCGCCCGACAATGGATCGTACTCGATAATCATAAAAACCCAAACATATAACTAGCATACAATATACTTATCAGGGCCCGCCTGGCATTGGGCCCCACTCATAAATATAAAAAAGATAACACATGCAAGAGTCACACAGACAACAAGTATACTAAGCATAACAACCATGGGTCGGTATTGATGCCTTCGTCCCACTAAACATAGTGAGGAAACTCACCTCAATTCGCTGATAATCAAATAACTGCTCGAACCGCCGAACCGGATAACCTCGCGCCAACTAACAATAAATACAATCTTAATCAATAATTAACCTGATAACCCAAAATACCCTTAGGTCAAACTTGGCTAACGATGGTCAAAGTCGAAGTTAACGGTTAAGGTCCAAAAGTCAATATTTCTTCCCAGCAGAGTACGCCCAACATACCAAGAGACTACACCCAATGTAATCTGATGTTGACCAAAAGCGGAGCGTTGACCATGTACATGCAACATACCACCAGGTACATCCAACGTACTCAACCTAGTCCCAAAACTCCATTAAGAGCTTATTGCATTAAGTTCCTACATCCAAAACTCAGATCCAAGCCCAAAATGACGTCCTAAGTCATAAAGTTTCTAAATTTATGACTTTGCACGACTATAAAGTTCTTAATTTCCAAAACTCAAAGTTCTTAACCCAATAAGAGATCACAACTATTGCATAGAAGGGATAGAAGGGAGAAGATCATATTTTTATAGTTCATAATAGCTTTATAATGGATAAATTTTCCAACTTTATCCATTATAATGGTCCCAACAAACAAGATCTAGTCTTTAAGTATCAAAGGGACCCAAAAGTTCATCTTTATCATCTTAATCCATTAAGTACAAGTCTCCAACTTTTAGATCTGAATCAAAATGATGTATAGATGGATAAAGTTTCCAACTTTATACATAACAAGGTCACGAACTCTCAAGATCTAAACTTTATGAACTAAAATGACCAAAAACTCACAACATCCAAAACTAATAAGATCTAACAAATGCATCTTCAAGATTCAAATTTTATACATCTAAAAGATAGATCAAGGTGAAAAAAGTCCAAATCTACGAGCTCCAATGCGACCAACACTCTCCAAGAAGTTCTTTCTTCTCCAAGGTGCACCATGCATACTCCAAAGAACTCAAAAGAATCTTCTTTTAGCACACAAGGCTCAACTAGGGTTAGGGTTTCAGGGAATGGGTGTTGGAGGGGTGCAGGCTGAGAATTGAGTGAGCTTGGCGGAGTTGAGGAGCCTAAATTGGGCACTGATTGCGTACGCCCATCGTACTTCTAGTATGCCCAACGTACTTAGTGTGCCTCAGTACACCCGACATATTTCCCTATGAAGGCCGACCGTACTCAGCATAACCCAAAACCGAACGGGCATAACTTCTTCGTTCTAACTTCGATTTTGACGTTCTTTATATCCGTAGAAAGGTAACGAGAATCTCTATACTTATATCAGTTCATACTTCCCTTAAAATGTTCCGAACAACAATCCAAAATTCATAAAATCCCAAACTGAAACTTTACCTAAATACCCCTTGGCGCCAAAACACAGACCGAACTCCCGGATCATCCAAATTACATTACGCACACCCAAATGGGACTAAATATATTTTCCTCAAAGGCCCTAAGCATGATGATACTCGGTCTTCGGGTCACCATCCCCATATAGGAAACGATTCAGAACAGGGCGTTTACCCTCACAATCAATCATCATACCAAACCAGATCAACCAGTCCATCCCTACTATCACGTACACATTCAACATGGGGATATGGATCAGATCTATCGAGTAAGTCATCTCAAAATTATCCAGAATACAACCCCGGTAAACGCTCGATGCAGAAACACCATGTTTGTTGACGATGGAAACCTGCAAAGGACACTCCAACTCTCCAAGAGTCATACCAAAATTCCTACTGGACTGAGAAACAAAAGACCGACTTACACCAGAGTTAAAAAGAACAAGAGCAGGCAAGGAGTTCACTAAGAAGGTACCTAACAGGAACAAAATCATAAGCATATAAATAAATATCTCAATAGAAAATAAATGCAAACATACAAGTAACGACGTCCGGTACCACCCTGGCCTCACGACCTTGAGCCCTTGGGGTCTCCGCACTACCCTGGCGTCCATCCATGATCCTCAAGGTAGTCGGGGCTGGAGCCTGTACTGGTCTCGTATAGAGCAAGGGACAATTAGCCTTTCAGACGGCCAACCTGATCATATTGATAGCAAATCATGGTGCTCGGTACTAGGGACTGCTATCGACAATCCCTAGAAATATAGCCCTTAGGAGTATAGGAACCAGTAACCAGGTTCCACCTGTCCTTCGAGACCAATCGAAGGAGGTTCATGGTGTACCTGACCTACCACTCCTACAGTTAGGAACATGTGAAGAAACAACCCTGCACGTCATAAATTCACCTCATAGCCACAATCGGGTCCTTGACCCTGTCAAACTTCGGGGCTTCGTGTACTAAAATGAACCTCCTCCTAGGCCTTCCGCAACAACGATGGTTGTGGTGGCTACAACAGTAGCAGCCTCAGCCACAACGGTGTACCACTCATCAAACAACTCAATCACGGTGGTTTTGATAGACTAAAAACATCGGGGATAACACCTCAGATAGCAACAACCACCTCTGTAGCGATCAACTAATGGATTTCAGCATCTGCCAATTCTGGCGTATCCTGACAACTAGCTCCAGAACTAGATCCTGTCGTGAACACCATACTCAAAATGAACCAATATATATATATATATATATATATATATATATATATATATATATATACACACACACATTTTATACAATTACAATCATCGTAGAGAGGCTAAACGCTTCAGGTTTGTGACTTTCTTGTTATACATATAGGTTCTGTGCTTTTAGTAGTACGGGCCCATAAAATATTCCACACCTACATGTATTTGTCTCAATGGATCATCACAAACTACCTGAAACCAAACCCTCAACTAGGATATGCATACATCATATACTCACTCTCGAGAGAGTCGCTAATCATTCCTCATGTGACTCGCTGCTCACATACTCACTCATGAAACTTCCACCAATCATGTAGCCGTTAGTGCATGATAATCATACATAACAATGGATCCTATAGACAGTTAATAATTGATTCTACCCTAAGCCCACAACCAAACAAGGAACAAGAAATAAGGCTAAACCAAATATTCTCATGCTATAGAATCTTAGTTATGTACAACTATGATGCACGGACTAAGAAACTAAAGTAATGATGTTAATTTCATCTATCATGTTTGAAGTCGTCCTAAGATATTAGGCATCATACATCAGAAAATTCTATCAGGAAATTCTTGGAGATCCCTAGCTTATCACTAGCATGCAGTTCTACCATAAACATCATAACATATAAAAGTATGGGTCTCTTGGGGTATACTTTCTTGCTATGACTAATCGTATACATCTCATCCTTCCAATCATCTTTTAAACAATTTTGAAAATTTGTTTTGAAAACTTTTACAGATCCATAGTCTGAGTCTGGAGTCACACTAATGCTCATCCGAGCTCTAATACCAACTTGTAACATCCCATAAATCATGATAAAAAAGATCAACTTTACTTAAGGAAAAATCATTGTTTTTAAACAAACACCCAACTCAACACCAAGTATCAGATATAAATATCCTAGAATCATAGTGTAACAAATCTCCATAAACATATCACCGAATGATGTATATGATTATGCCTTTGATTTTCCATGATCGTGAGAAGTACTAGAAATAATAAACTTAAACTATAAGACAAAGCTTATTGAGTTACCCCAAAGTACTACCACACAACACATAAAATATAAAATCATGCATGCTGGGTCCAGTTAGTCATCGAACTGGAATACCCCTAACCCCACAACATGAGTCTATTTTTCCATTCTGGCCTACAACTCATGGACTTCTCACAAGCCCACAATATAATTTTGGCTTGCCTTTTTGCCTTTAACTTATATATGCATTGCTCATCGATTTGTTGGCTTCCACAAGATCAGTGTCTCCTCAACCCAACCACACTATGACAACATATGAAACAGATAAACATATAACCAACAGATATAACAGATAAACATATAGATCTAACGAATCACACCATTATAACAAACATCTTATATACCAAGATGCATAACCTAGTGGGTCGGCCTTGGTGCCTTTGACCCATAAGTATAGTGAGGAAAACTGACCCCACTGTCTAAAAACATAGCAGAAAGAACGTTGCTCTAACTATCAACTCTAAAAGTCAGCTATATAGAGAACAGTGACCTGGACTCAACTTACAAATCAAAATACCCAAAAATACCTCCTAGCTCAAACTTGGTCAAAATCCTGGTCAAAGTCAAAGTCATAGTCATAAAGTCAAGGATCTCTTTTGTGTTGCGTATGCCCAGCTTACTCCCCTATACACCCAGCATGGATGGTACCTTTGCAAATTCGTGGGCTTAAATCCCGGTACAAGCAACGTACATCCAGGTACGCCAAGCATATCAAATCAGAACCATAATTTTTCCATTAAGCTCTCATTTCTTTCAGTCAAGGCGCCAAACTTCATATCCAAATATCAAATGACGTCTTAATGGGTAAATTCTTTGACTTTATCCATTTGCATGCATTCAAGACGGTGAAAACTCAAACCCTTTTCCAAATGTCACCTAAAACTACCAAACTGTTGCATGGATCAATGAGACTGTCCAAGCTCTTATATTTATGAATCAAGAAGCTCAAAATAACAAGAAACTACATTTCAAGGACCTGGAGTAGCTCATACTCCATTAGACCAAACTATGGCACCAAAAATGCGTAGAACTTCTATACTAACAAGATCTATGCAAATAATACATCAAGGTCCAAGATTTATACCTCCAAATGAAGCTTGATGGCAAGATACTTCTGGATCCAAAGTTCCTTAAGCATCAAAGATGGTTTCCTTTCCTACTCCTTCCTTCAAGAACACCACAAAGCACACTTTCAAGCTCAAAATGCACACACAAAGGAATTAGGATTTTCTTGGGTTGAAAATGGGAATGGAGGATGATGAATGAAGGGTCTCAATGAGATAATGATGATTAAATAGTGTCCAAAAAATTAGGGTTTTGGGAATTAGCGACGTATGCCCAACATACATTAAGTACGCCCAACGTACTAGATAACCCATACGTTTTCCACTTAAAGAGCCACAAGACCAGTTTTGCAAATAAAATCCATATTAAGGGTCAAAAGTGTAAATTACATGAATAATGTATGTTACAAGACGAGGGAGTAGAGCAAGTTTCCATCAGATGTGTTTGCTCAGGAATATATGAGTGATTTTTGTGTCAGGAAGGTGTTCGGCAGTGAGCTTGTTGTAGCCAATAGCTCATTTCAGGAATGCCGAAAAGTAGGTGAAGAGGCGTTTGGGTCTCCTAGGTTGACAGTCGATTGTTGTTGGATTTGTTAGGTCATTGTATAGATTGTTATCCATAGACTAGGATGGAGATCTTTTGATCGATCAATTAGCTTCATAGTTTCGTATGTTTAGTTCCACGTGGTTCTGGTTCCATAGTGTGTTGGATCATTGGATTAGTTGTCATTTCAATATCGATCGTTCGTTATTTCGATCATCATCAATAGCTGAGGTTCTTCGAAAGTTTTGAGTTGTATCAACTGAAGTTCAATGGATGCATCAACTGTAACATCATAAAATCATGACCAAGTTTTTCATTTTTAAAACCATTCCAAAATCCATAATTTAATAAAAACATCGTTTCCAAAAAGAACCATAAACATGAATTCAGAGTGTCCTAAAATCATAATTCATAAAAAATTAAAGGATGATGTGCACAATCATGCCTTCGCCGTGACCAAGTCCTTTGCTGTACCTCAAACCATAAAATCAAATTGTAAATGAAGGCTTAGTGATTTTGCCCAAAGTATCCAACACTTAGACATATACAATGCTTGCATACATACCAGCCTACAGTCTGCCTAGACCGCCTCGCAAGGCTTACAGGGTGTTGGGCCGCTTTACCGAGCCTACAATCTACTGGCTCACCTCGAAAGGTCTACAGTAGTTTGTTCCGCACCCGAGCCTACAACATAAGGCAGGACCACTTCCCTGGGCCTATAATGTCAATTGGACCACCCGGGTATCTTGGCCTTCAGCACCAAGTAGGACCACCTCAACCCAATAAAAAAATAACATGTTGACATATAAAACGATAACAAAAAGCTAGCAAGTACATGTAATCATACCAGTCTAACATATAAAAAGTGAATATATGTAACCATAGAGATCTACTAGTTTAATATATAATCAACATAGCATCATCCTATTTGCCAGGATGCATAACCTAGTGGGCCTTCATTGGTGCCTTCGAACCATGAGTACAGTGAGGAAAACTCGCCTCAATGTACGAAAGATAGTTGAACTTAATTTTAATCCAATTACAAGCTTTACGAGTCACATGTACAACACACTAGGACCAAGCCTCAATCTATTACTCAAAATACCCTAAATGACCTACAGTCAAACTTGGTTAAAGTGAATGTCTAACGGTTAAAATTCCAAAGTCAACTTCCAACTGATTGTCATGTCATGGACATCCTTGGCCACAACGTGACTGCTAAACAACAAAGCAGACAGGTTCCTAACTAGTCGCCTTATCATGGCAACCTAAGGTCATCCCATGGGGACTAGTCTGAACAACTTAATCAATTAAGTCATTTTCCTATGAGTTCAAGAGCTCCAAAGCTCAGATCTGGTCCTTCCCATGATCATGATTGATAAAGTTTCCATCATTATCCATTAAGACACCTCAACAAGTCAAGATCCCAAACCCTAATTCCTTAAGGATGACAAAGCATCAAGAGAATCTTTATGCACTCAAATCTCTAGAGTTTCTCACCTAACATAGCTTTTATGGACATGCATGACCAATGCACGTGCCTTCCATTTTAGGTTAAAAACATGGCAATAAGTGCTTAAAATTGAGCATCAAACCAAAAACTACATTGAACCTTAGATTTGGAACATATGACATGATCACATGGATCCATAAAGTTGCCAAATTTATGAGATCCAACGTTCCAATTCTTGACATCATGAAAAATTTGGGACAAAAGGGCTAGATCTAGAGATAAACGACATAAAGATTGGATCTTGGGGATTTACAAGAGTCCAGAAATGTGCTCAAGGTAGATAGGAAGGATTTATTGCTAAAACAAAGCTCAAGGATGCCTTCTTCTTCTTCAAAACACCACCAAAATACACAAAAGCTCAAATATTAGCAATGCAAGCTAGGGTATCTTCTTGGAGGCTGAGGGAGAGTGAATAAGGTCGAGGGTGGGAAACCCTAGCCATCATGTTCCCTTAAATAGGGGATAAAACACCAAATTAGGGTTTGTCATTAAACAGAGCCCACGTTGTAAGACTCCATCAATTGTAAATAATTGTAGGTTATGCTCCTGCATTTCTGCCTCGTGTTCCTAAGTTCGCTCGGAAACCTTTCGGTGCTGCCACTGGACCTTGACCAATGGCACCACCTTGTTGTGTAAGGCCTTTGTTTTCTTGTCTAAATCTCTTACTGACCTCTCCAAATAATTTAATCCCTCATCCATATGAATGTTATCCAATGGGATTACCATTGAATCTTCGCTTATACATTTTTTAAGCTTGAAAACATGAAAGGTGCTATGAATCTGGCAAAGCACCTCAGGCAAATCCAAACAATAGGCCACCTTGCCTACTTTGGCTATCACCCAGAATGGTCCAATAAATTATGCCCCCAATTTTCCCCTCTTCGTAAAGCATATAACACCGTTCGAGGGTGATACTGATAGGTTTTGATATAAATTATAAGTTTGTCTTCACAAAAACCGGCAACGGAAGTCTTTAAAAATAACAAGTTTATTTTTAGTTTATAAGAAAACCAAACCATAGAGGATCCATTTATAGGGGTTATAATGAAATAAAACAATGTTTTAGAATGACAACCTTTGAAGCCTTTGAACCCACTTGGTTTTGGGGTGTTGATGAAGATAGAAAAATCAAAGAGTATGATTTTGTCTACATGTACCCACCATCAACATAAGGCACTTGGAATGCTAGTTCCTTCTTGTATTCTTGATTTTCTTAAGCCTTTAATTACATAACTCAAATAAGCACTAAAGGAGAAAACTTAATGGAGCTTCTAATTCACCAAACTAGCTTCTAAAGATATAAATGTGTAGGAAGAGAAGAATTCTCGTTCATAAGAGAGAAGAGAAGAAAAACTAGTCAAACACTCATGCAAACGCCTTCCTTTTATAATCCCATGCAAGCCATACATTTATATTATAATAATATAAAGTATTGGTAGCCTTTTTTGAAGCATGTGGGTCATAAGAAGAAAGTTGACAAGCAACCCCTCTTCTTATAATAATAATTTTGGCCATGCCTCTAGAAAGAATGAGAATTCTTTAATTTTTATTATCTCTAAGTTTATAAAATATAAAATTTGTATTTAGGTCAAAGAAAAAAGGATTCAACTAGTCCAAAAGGTTGTGCATGATTTATTAATGCATACAATCTGAAATAATAACTAGTTATACTCTCTTATAATTAATATTTTCACAAAAGAATAATTATTCCCTAATTAAAATACAAAAGTTGATATATTTATTAATAATCATATTAATAATAAATATACAAAATATACCAACTTGGTAAAGGTGTGACCCTATAGTATCATATATTATTAACAATGTCACTCAATAATGATTCTTCGGCAAATTGATTCAATAATCTCCCACTTGAACAAGATTCATTACAGAATGACATACGCTATAGTTGACATCTACTACTAACAACCTACGAAGGGTGCCTTCTCATCAACAACCAATTCCAGCAACTTTAATCTACAATTGTTAGTAAAGGTGTGGTATCCATTATTCATTTCTCTCAGACATCATGTCGAACATGAGATATGGATTGCCATCAATCTCATTCAGTTTTTAACCTTTAGTAAGTCCTTAGATGTCTAACTCTCAATGAATAATAGGGACAAATCTCATATTGACTATGTATGCTCATCAATGTAGTTCATGACATACCCAACGATGGCCCTTATGACTTCCTTGTAAAGAACAATGTTAAACCATGTCAAACCACAACAATTCCTACACATTAAGTCCTAAATACGTATCTCAAGTCTAAGAATATGAAGATACAACCTTGATAAAAACATCACTCTTGACTATGATCTATAAAGTGATTTTGATGCAGGTCAAGTCCAATGCTTATTCTCCTAATCAAGTACCTATGACTTTGGTAGCAGCTATTTCTATTCTCATCTCCATGAGAATCCACGAATCCTTTCGTATTAGTCTTACCTCATAGATGCTCCCACAACTATGAACGACTATGGACATATAGAATAATTTATTTATTCAAGGATTTAAACATGCTAATATAGAACACAACAATTATTCAATTAAAAACTCATATCCAATATATCAATTCTTTACAATATACGTTGCTTGTATTGTTCCAATATCTAAATACTAAATTTGAATCAAATACATCTACTTGTATCAACAAGGCACTATAGCTATAGCTTCAATTTCATACTTTAGCTAATGAAGGATCTTTGTTAAGTGGATCTGACAAAACTTTATTTTGTATAAACTTTGTGAATACAAACATGTATAGCTTTATATATAACTCATATATAAGGAAAACTATCGAGAATGAAAGATGCTTAAATATGACTTAGATACCAATATTTGTGTAATGAGATTACTCATAGTCATAATGAACTATACATTAAGCATCTTTGTTTGTGGTTCTGCAAACCATAATGTATTCTCTGATGTGTAACTTTAATTAAAATCTACATGTAAACACTATCCATATAACTTTCTCTTCATTCATAATGAGGGTACGTCCGATTCTGATTCAGAATCATCTCAGTCTATTTAGAAGTTTAGTACATGTGTAACAACTTTAAATATACATTTCTTTCAATTACTCTGCAGATTAGGAATATTTCTCTAGTACTCTCAAGTACTCTAGAATGTTCCTACAAGTCACACAATGACTTGTTCTCAGATTATACTGGTATGAGTCGACATGCTCTAAGCATACGACTTATCTGACCTTTATAAATAATCATGACATATATGATTAATTCAAGTTGCGGCAACATATGTAATACAATCATATACTATAGTTCAAAACATTAGCACTAGGATTTTGCTTAAAATCATTTCATATTGTATTTTGATAGATAACTCTCTTAGAGTCCTTTATCTTATGCTCTTTAAGATCCTTCACAATTAATGCAACTTTACTTAATCCTTTAAGCTGCCATGATCTATGAATATAGATCCTTATTCCAAGAATTAGTATGCCTACTACATATAAGGCTAGCAATGTTACTACGCTCCCACTAGCTTCATAGAAAACACAAGATTCATCTTTATTTATAATCAAATCACACAATGTAATCATCTTATAAGAAAGAAGATTCTTACATTGAGATGTTAGCTTAAATGTTGAGAAGATTTTCACTCATGTATGTTTCCTCCTTTGAAAACTCACTTACTCTTTATAGTGAAACTACATCGAGGAATAGTAATCAACCCCATACTTGCTAACAATACATGAATGCATTAGTTTCTGATCAACTATTGAGCAGATTCAACAACAATTGCAAACTTGTTAGTTTCAAACTATGATGCATTTATCTTATGGATCATTAGCTCTTCATGTTCCAAATTTCTCCCACTTAGAATAAGAACTTTCTAGGAACTTGTCTTATGTAATGAAAATTAGTGGGATTAGTAGAAACTTCATCCTAAACAATCATTTAGGATAGTCTACACAAATATAGTTAGTAGATGCTAAAGTAGTTAAGCTTATTTTCTAACATAAGCTCTATAACTCCATACCTTTTAGATAAGGATAAACCATTACATCCTTATTCTAATAAAAATATTTAACCCACTTGTTTGGTTTGAAACATATATATTAAATATATATTTGTTACAGTTAGCATAAATCCAAAATTTTGTGAAGTAAATAGCTCTTTTAAAACATCATATAATAGACTGAAGGGTCTATTTTTATCCTCTTCGGATACTTGTACTATCGAGATTCATCTAGCGGCCATGTGACCCTATCTCACTAGAGAATACAAAGGCTACCTCGAACATCAAAAGATAGATCCAAGTGACTAGGTGATCCTATGTGTTAGGGTACAAAGTCATGCTTGGATGTG
This sequence comes from Lactuca sativa, assembly GCF_002870075.4. NCBI lineage: Eukaryota > Viridiplantae > Streptophyta > Magnoliopsida > Asterales > Asteraceae > Lactuca > Lactuca sativa. Next base: position 255,716,542 of record NC_056630.2, read on the forward strand.
GCGTCTTAGGCTTTACCTTCTTGTATATGTAAATGGGTTGAGTCTTTCCTATAAATAGGAAGTGAGTGACTCCCATTATGTAAGGAACCATTTTGGAGTGTTAGACTATAGAGAGAATCTTTGTACAAACCCATTTGTATATTCTTTCTAGATCTAATATGAGCTTACAAAGATTTATTTACTCCTTGTTTTCTTGATTTTACATGATGATTCACTAGATCTTTCATATTCCGCACATGCCATCATAATCATCACCACTACAATTGTTATCAGAGCGGGTGTTCTTGATTGGATCAAGAATTGATCCTTGACGGCTATTTTGATTTGGTGATTCTTCATGTTCTTATTGATCTTCGTGTTTAGAGATTGTTTTGTATTGTAGAAATCGAATTTTTCCTTGACTTGATCCATAATTTGATTTTTCTCTCTCTAGAATACTTGTTTGTACCAATTTCTCTCTCTAGAATTTGGTTCATATTCACTTTCTATCTCTAGAGATCTCCTTGATTTTCACTCTCTATCTCTATAAAACCCAAGTTCATATCGTTTGATTCGAAAGTAAAGAAGCAATTATGGAGAAATGGATGATACATAGTAAGATGTTCAAGGTGAATGCTCATTTAAATATATTCTTTATAGTTTGACTGTTAGATTGAAAAGTGAATGTGATATTGTTGTAAATGGAGAAAAGAATGAAGTTGGAGAATTAATTAGTTGTCCAATTTTTCAAACCAAATATTTTTTTGATTGTTTGGTTACAACATATCAAAAGAGACTAAGAAATAGAAGAGATGGAGAAGTCATAAAAGGAATTTCTCGTGCTGAATGCAAATATGGAAGCAATAAACTTGAATATTATGCAGATTGTCATGAAGCTCAGGAAGGTGTTCTTGATGATGATCATGATGTTCAAGAAAAAGGAGTTCAATTTGATTTTCAAGATGAAAAAGTTTTTTGCTCGATTGGAGTTCAAACCGATGATATTTTGTGTTCTTGTGATTTATTTGAAGGAATGATTCCTTATCGGAAGCCAATGATCCAAGAAATTCACAAGTATCAAACTCCAAAAGATTTGATTCAAACTCAAGAAGTTGTTGAAATTGGGTTTGTTCATGAAATCAAGTCTTCAAGATGCAAAAAGATGAGAAAGAAAAAGAAAAAGAAGATTAAACGGAAGAACAAGCGGGTTTATTCACAAAAATCGTCGAATGTTGTTGTGAATCCAAAATCCGTGAAGCAAATTTGGGTTCCAAAACAACAATCTCCAAATGTTGCATTGAATTTGAAGTCGAAACCCAAGAGTGTTGGTGGTTCTTTTGAAGATGTTATTGGTTTGTTGAAGAACACAAAGAACACGAAGAACGAGTTGTACATCACACATAATGGGTGGTACAATGTTCAAATTGGAGATTTTCTCGTTCCGAAAAAGAACCAAAATCTTCCAAATTTGATTTGTTCGTTGCAAATGGATCTCAATTCGTCAAAAAGGTATCTAAAATTCTCAAATGGATTCCAAAACGTCCATGATTTTGATTCGTGTTTTGCGTTTTTCAATTATTGATCGATTTGCCTCATTGGATCAAATCCGTTTCAACCCCGTTGATTGATCGAATTATTTTTGTGTAGATCAAATCACAAAAATCAAAATCATATTTTATAAGTTTTTCCAAAATTCACTGTTCATCTCATCCAAAATTGAGTCCAATGACATTTTTATTCCTTGATTCATTGTTTATGCCCATTTTGCTGAATTGTTTTGATTTAGCCCAAACTGATTATTCGATTAAGATTACATCCCATTTCCATCAAATGATTTCCATATCGTATCCATTTATTATCGATCAAAGTAAAACACAGAAAAAGTCAAATTTGATTTTCTGGAGAAGAATCAATGAAATGGTGGCTGAAATCCATAGATATAAGTTGTATTGAAGTTATGGGGGTCGAAATAGAGTTTAATTTTGGAAATGAATGGGAGTGTGTTCATGATGACGAACACTGTGTTCGTTCCTATTTTCTTCTTGAACGAATTTTAAGGATCAAATAGTTGAATTGAAAAAGCAAAGAAATGGAATCGACTTTAGTTATTTTGAGTTCGAATGGTTTGGTTGAGAACAAATTCACTTTTATGATGCATCGATGAAGAACAGATGGTTGAGGCTGAGTTGTGTTCATTGATTAAAAACGAACTGAGAAGATTTAGAGTCGATTGTTTAGGAATGAAGGCTTGATAAAAGAATCGATGAGAAAAGAAGCATATACGTCGAATCATTTGGTAATATATCGATGAACGAACAGATGGATGAACAAGAACAATTTTAGCGACGAAGAACAGAAGTTTTGTTGGATCTGTACGAATTGGATGTTGATTGTTGGTTACGACTAACGACTAACGAAGGGTTAATAACTGGTGAATCAATTAACGAAAATAGGTGTTTGATTTTGTACGAAGCCGTGATGTTGAGTTGTTGTTGAATGAACGAAGTGTGTTTTTCTTTCAAACGAAAAACTGTAAGAACGAAGTTATGATTCAGAGGTTGGATGATTAAGAGGTTACTGTTCATTAAGAGGCTTCATTATCCTTCGATTTCGTGTGAAAATTTTCGTGTGTTTGGATGAATTTTCATACGAAGTGAAGCATGGATGATTTCGTACGAAGGGATTTGTCTGAGAAATGAAATTAGGGAAGAAAGAAGAAAAAGTTTCGTACGTTTGAAAGGAAATTGGGAAGTTGAAGTTTCGTATGTTTTGATGAAGAACACAAGTTTCGTTCATATGGTGTTGGATTCATACGAATTGGGAAAATAAGGAAGAAAATTAACGAAGGGTGTTGATTCGCGCTTCGTTATCATGGATCACGATTCGTACCTGATTAACGAAGCCTGTTGAGACTTTGTTACCTGATTAACGAAGTGAAGGGAAGAAAGCTGAAAGCTTCGTGTGTCACTGTGAAACAAATGAATTGGGGAAGAAAACACTCAAGTTTCGAATTTGGCCCCTTATATTTTCACGAAATGGCAAAATTGGTCCAATTTCGAATTTGGAGCAAAAATTGATGAGAATACAAAATTTTCGAAGTGAGTCCCTGCAGTTTCGAAAAGTTGGCAGAAAATACACAACTTCAAATTTGGAGTAAAAAGCTGAGAAATTGAGAATATTCATTTCTGGTTCCTACAGTTTGTGCGAGTTAACATTTTCTATCCAGTTTCACAAATGGGGTCCCTGAAAAATTCAGAAATTGATGTTTTTTACCCGGTTTTTGAAAAATCTTGCAACTTTCACTAAAAAAGTTTTAAAAAAAAAATTCACAATTTGGAAATTTTTTTTAGGCTTTTTCGTGATTGTTTTTCCATGCAAGATTTTTGGTGATTTATTTTTGGTACACATCAAGAGAGAGTATTGTGAAGTTTATTCCTCAGGCACTTCTCACGCTTAATGGGTTTTATAATCATTTTTTTATTATAAAAAGGAGGAGAATGATGGGTATTTGAAGCTTCTCGGGTTTGTCGAATATTCATTTGTGGATTTGAAGTCTGGTGTTACTTCGAGGGGGAGTTTGGTCTTGATCACGTGAGCTCGTTGGATACTGAAGCCGGGACATCCAATCCTAACTTTGAGGGTGAGAATGTTAGTGTACAAAGTCATGCTTGGATGTGGAGTCTTAGGTTTTACCTTCTTGTATGTGTAAATGGGTTGAGTCTTTCCTAACACATGTAAGGAACCATTTGGAGTGTTATACTAGAGAGAGAAACTTTGTACAAACCCATTTGTATATTCTTTCTAGATCTAATATGAGCTTACAAAGATTTATTTACTTGATGTGCTCTTGATTTTACATGATGATTCACTAGATCTTTCATATTCGGCACATGCCATCATAATCAACACCACTACACTATGCCACAAAAACATACTAATGACGAGTGAGTGTTTTTGTCCGACTGAATTGTAAATCAATTCCACAACTCTTAAGATGTTTCAAGAAGACTTGGTTTAAAAAAACTCATTTTCTATAGCACAACGAAAGGTTAATGATGATCTCATTAATTTGTATCTCAATCTTCACTATGAAAAAATTTGAGCAAACAAAGGTTTCATCAATAATGAATAAAAGTTGTTAGTGAAAATGATTAAACATCTATCACCAAATCTATTCATGGATTAAAAAGATTACATACATCACTTATGTATAATTCTTTTTCAAGCCCTTTGTTCTTTAACTACTAATAGATTAAGACACTTGCTAATCATCTTCCCATATAATTAGGATTCACATATATCAAATGAATCAAACTCATTTTCTTTCAAAAATTACATCCTTTTGAAGTTAGTATATATGTTTCATATTTATATAGTCATGGAGATTATGACATATATAAGTTTGAATAAAATATCATTTTATTAATAAGGTGTTATGATTAGAACCATCAATTTAATGAAAGCTTATATATTTACTTCATAATTAACATTATGAGAAAATATTCTTTAACACATAATTCATCGTTTCGGATCATGAATGTGTAAATCCATTAAACGATAAGTAAATCTGGATTTATTCATAAATTACAATTGTTACATATCCCTATAAGAATAGGTACAAAACATCTATTGTTTAAATAAAGACTATAACATCACCTGTTATATCTTCAGCATGAAATGTCATTCGTTTGTAATCAATCATTATTTCATCCAATTATCAGCACATAATATCAATTATTAGTGTCACCAGAAGGATAACATACTCAAGTAAATTATGAAAAAATAAATAGTTATATCATATTGATATCTAAAGTCTTTTCCAAGTCATACTTCTTCAGCTTCATGAGATTATAGGAGCATTTCCTCTTTTAGTGTCTAGTTTCTTCCAAAATAGAAACAACACTAATCATTTGGTACTTTCTTGATTTATGGTTTTATGTTGTATTTCCCTTAATTAAACAATAAGTTTATTTGAGCACACAATCTCTTAGACATTCTTTATTTAATGTTTGAAGAAACTTAAAGCATTTTCTAGTGTTCTGATTGAATATTTTCCTTACTTGATGAGACATCTGATATGTTTCATTATTATCCAAGACTTTATGCAAATCAAGGCTAATTACTCCAGTATGATGTGAGGCACATCAATATCATCACAATAATGATTCTATCAAAGCATCATGATCAGACTGACTGGTTTGCAGAGGTTGTTCAAGTATAGGATCTTTTAGTATATATAATTTCTATTTATCCTTAAGGTAGAACCTGAAGATATTACACCAGTGATAGAAATTATAATCATCAATGTTACTATCTCTTGAAACTTAACAAGAGAGGGATTTTGCAGGGTGTAAAATTATTAATAGTTATCAATAGAATTTAACAAATTTTCATTTAATATTTTCAATATTTAGTCTTTAAAAATTAATATCTTTTATTGATTCATAAAAATTAATTCATTAAAGTCTAGGATCCAAGTAACGAGACAAGAAAATGGTTAGGTGACCTTTATCCCATAAACTTAATAAAACTCGGTAGGTAGTGATTACCAATGACATACGATATGTATCTCTTAGATTATGGCATCCTAAACAACTATTGCCTAACTTGGCATGTTTATCCCATCTATGCCTCAGACCTTTCATGCTTAGATGACCTTTATCACACAAGATTCAAATCAAGTCATCCTACTTGAAACAACTTGTAGTATTGTAACTAACTAGGGACAATGTGATCATTTAGAAACCAGAAACTACAAAACTACCCCGAACATGATAAGACAATCCTAGTGACCAAGTGACACTATGCCACTAAGATCATACAAATGATAATGAGTGTTCTTAAAAAAGACGACATTGACTTGCATTTTTAGAAAAGGTTTTATATATGTTGTAATTTTTACAATTTATGTTTATAAAAACAAGGTCTCATGAATATTGCATGCATCCAACAATACATGTACCCTTTTGTAAAATTCATATAACTTCTTATGTGGTTCTTTAGGTTCTGAATAAAACTTCATTTTATTTGCCATTAGCCACGATCAATTTATAAACTAAAATCTGATATTTTAAAGTTCAACTGTAGATCGGTTTTAAGAAAAGGTAAAAATCTTAATAAAATTTCCTTTTATACTTAAGACTTGGTGTTTTGGATGAGTTCTAAAATCACAAATTTAAGTTTTTTTTTTTAATAATTAGATCTTATGACTTCATGAATTTGTAAAATAAACTCATTTTATTTTATAAACTCAATTTTATGCATCTTATGATAAAAGGCATATCTTTATAAACCAAAACTTGGATGAAGATACTTATGTTTTAAATTTCATTTGCCATGCAGAAAACATAATAACAACATATTTGTGTTATGTCTAAAACACCAATATCATATATTAAGCATAATCACTAGTTTTATAATTTTTCGTTATAACGCTATAAACATATTTTAGTCTTTTTAATAAAACTCTTATTTATTATAAAGACATGGAGTTTATATAATGTTTAAACACCTTTTAAACATTTTCAAATATCTTAAAGTTGGTTATTTATAAGTTTTACAACAAAACAATTTTCAACGAAAATCGATTTTTAACCGCTAACCGGTAAAATTGTTTTTATAAATATTCATTTATAAACATCTTATGTTATCTTTTAAATAATTTTTACTCAAACTCCAAGTGATATTATTTTATGATAAAATGTTATTTAACATGTAAAAACAATATTCATATATCAAACATAACATACCAAAACATAAAATAAACATCACAAACATGTATTAAAACATATGTGAATAACCAACCAATTCTAGTGAGATTTTGTGATCCAACACAAAATGTGAAGTCTATTCCTAAGGAACATTTAAGGGACTAAAATCTTTTTGTACTTTTGTTGTTGAAGCTCCCACATGAAGAAACATTCATTGCTTGCAAAGGTAGAAAAGATTCTTGAAAGGTAAATAATTCAACAATGCAACACTTTTCAGAAAAGCTTGCAGAAAGTGTTGCATCAGGAGCAAACCCTTTTGAAATAGCCATTAGTTAAAGCTTTAGCGACGCTTTTCCGAAAGGTGTGAGTGACATTGTTGCACACTTATTAAGGCCGAATATCACCTTTGGTCTTCAAAAAATTGATTCATCTTCATATCTTAATAAATTATTTCTAATAACTATTCTATTCCTTTACAAACTAAACCAAGAAAACTAGTTTATTTAATTTATTACATACCATATGAATAAATAAATATTGCAACCATCTTAGAAAAGACAACCAACACAACAAACATAATGGTTCATGGCTAGTTTAGGCACATCATACATATATCAAATATATTAACAAACAACTCTTTATTTTTTCTATGGAAGCCTTTGTATAACCAAAATGCCTGAAAAATGGTTATATATAAAAATAAACAATTTTAACCAAGAAGTTGACAAAGAACACAAATATTGATTTTTTTTAACCAAAAGAAATTCATGCTTGTTCTCTAAAACCAAAGATTATCAAACATAAAAATCATTCTAACATATAGTAGATGGCTCTGATACCACTAATGGGATTTGATACAAAATATAAGTTTGTTTTTCACAAAAATCTGCAATGAGAGTATTTAAAAATAACAAGTTTAATTTACTTTATAACAAAACCAAACCATCAAGGATCCATTTGTATAGGTTACTATGAAATAAAACAACCAACGAGTATTTTAGAATGACAACCTTTGAAGCCTTTGAACTCACTTAGTTTTAGGGCGTTGATGAAGATAGAAAAATCCAAGAGTATGATTTTCCCTACAAGTATCCACCATCAAGATAAGGCACTTGGAATGCTAGTTCCTTCTTGTATTCTTTAGTGTCTTAAGCCTTTGAGTACATAACTCAAATAAGAACTAAAGGAGACAAATCAATGGAGATTCTAATTCACCAAACTAGCTTCTAAAGAGAGAAAGGTGTAGGAAGAGAAGAATTTTCGTTCATACGGGAGAAGAGAAGAAAAACTAGTCAAAAACTCATGCAAAAGCCATCCTTTTATACTTCCATTCAAGCCATAGATTTATATTATAACAACATAAAGTATTGGCAGCCTTTTAGAAGCATGGGGGACATATGAAGAAAGTTGACAAGCAACCTCAATTCATATAATAATAATTTCGGCCATGCCTCTTGAAAGAAGGAGAATTTTTTAATTTTTATAGACTCAAAGTTTATAAAATATAAACTTTGTATTTAGGTAAAAGACGAAAGGTTTCAACTAGTCCAAAAGGTTGTGCATGACTTATTAATTCATAACATATGAAATAATAACTAGTTATACTCTCTGATAATTATTATTTTCACAAAACAACAATTATTCCCAAATTAAAATTCAATACATGATATTATTTATTAATAATCATATTAATAATAAATATACAAAATATGTCGACTTGATAAAAGTGTGACCCTATAGGTTCATATATTATTAGCAATGTCACTCAATAATGATTCTTGGGCATATTGATTCAACAGATAGCTTCAGCAATATCATATCCCCGACATGAAACTATAACTTGGATCGTCGTTTATCGGCGTAGCTCTTCTGTCGGCTCTGAGCTATCTGCAACCCTGCCTAATTTGTTGAATAAGAAATGTCTTCTAGAGTACTACCTCATTCACCCCCATGAACCTATGGCTAGTCTCTCCCCAACACACAAGTGTACGACACTTCCTTCCGTAAATATGCTCGAAAGTCGGTGTACCATTACTAGAATGATAGTTGTTATTGTAGGAAAACTTATCTAGGGAATGGTAGGAGTCCAAAATGCCACTAAAGTCGACGATGCAAGCTCTCAACATATCCTCAAGAGTCTGAATGCGCTCAATCTGTCCATCGATATGAGGGTGATAATTTATGCTGAAATGCAGTCTAGTACCTAATTCGTCATGAAACTTCCGCCAAAATCAGGAAGTAAACCGCACACCACGATAAGAAATAATAGAAACTGACACCCTGTGGCGAGCTACTGTCTCACGTACATATACGTCGGCTAATTTATCGGCTGAAGAACTCTCCCGAATGGCAAGAAAGTGGGCACTCTTGGTCAACCATCCAATAATAACCTAAATTACTTCAAATCCCTTAGCCATCCTCAACAACTTGGTGATAAAATCCATGGTGTTCTGCTCCTATTTCAACATAGGCACCTCCAAAGTCTGGATCAACCAGAATCTCGATCTGATTAACGAGTTGTCCCAGAAACTGGACCTCTCATAACCAGAACGCGCACTTAGAGAACTTGGCATAAAGCCTCTCCTGTCTCAGTACTCCTAGTAGCTCCCTAAGGTGCTCCTCATGCTGCTCCTTGGTCTTCGAGTAGACCAGAATATCATCAATATAAACAATGATTGATCGATCAAGCATCAGCCTGCATACCTAGTTAATCAAATCCATGAATGCTGCAGACGCTTTTGGTATGCCCAAATGGCATCACCACGAACTTGTAATGACCATAACAAGTCTAGAATGTTGTCTTCCCCAAGTGCTCCTCCATTACTCTCATCTGGTGGTAGCATGACGTCAAATAGATCTTGGAGAACCGATATACACCCTGTAGCTAATCGAAGAGGTCATCAATCCTGGGAAGTAGGTAATGATTCTTTACTATCAACTTGTTCAACTCCCAGTACTCTATTCACATACAATGAGACCCATCCTTCTTCTTCATGAACATAATCAGTGCTCACCAGGGTGAACTGCTCATTCTGATAAATTATGTGCCCAACAGCTCCTGAAGATGAGATGACAACTCCTGCATCTTTAGCGGTGCGAGGCGATATGATGCCTTGGAAATTGGTGTCGCACCCGGGATCAGATCGATCGTGAACTCCACTAGCCTCATAGGAGGCACACTAGGTAAATCCTCCGGGAATACATCTAAAAATTCCCTAACCATTGGCACATTTGAGACTGAAACTCTACTCTCATTCCTGGTGTCAACCACATATGCGAGGTAAACTGAACACCCATGTTGTAGATACTACCGAGCCCTGGCAGCAAAACAAAAGGTTGGACCAATCTTGGTACCCTCCTCACAAATAGTAAGTTCTCCCCAAATGGAGTTTGAACTATCACCAGTTGTCTCTCACAATCAATCATGTTGCCAAACCTGCTCAACCAGTCCATCCCTACTATTATTCATACATCCTCTGTAGGGATGGGAATCAAATAAATTGGGTAACTCACCCCGAATACCTCCACAGTTTAGTCCCGAAAAACACTCAAAGCTACAACCCCATGTTCATTAGTGATGGAGACTCACAACGGACACTCTAACTCCCCAACAATCATAACAAAATCCTTACTGAAGGACTATGGTAAAAAAGATCGACTCACACCCGAGTCAAAAAGCACAAGAGTAGGCGAATATTTCAATAAGAATGTACCTATCGGAGTTACAAGCATAATTATACATGTAATAACCAAACATAAAATACATGAACACATATAGTAACAATGTCAGGTGTTGGCCTGGCCTCCTTTACTATGAGCTTAAATGCATGGCCCCAAGCCTTCAAGGCCTCATCTCTTCTCTGGCGTCCATCCGTAATCCTTAAAGTAGTCGAGGTTGGTGTTTGAACTGATTTGGTATCAAAGAAGGGATATTGGGCCTTCATATGTCCCACCTAATGACAATGATAACACATATGGGTGCTCGATAACAGGGCCTACTTACGACAGTCCCTCATAATTAACCCTCCTTGTAACATTTTTGGCACCCAACAGTTAATCTACATGCACGCTCATGAGTCTTCCTGCACTTACCACAAATACGACTCCTCTAACCCCCAGATCATGAAACAGTGTAACACTCCAAATTTTCAAACAAAATTTTCATTTTTAAGTTTCCCAAAAACATATTTTTTAACACCAAACCATGTCAAATATAAATTTCAAATACATAACATCATAAATAAAGTCAGAGTATCACAAAATCCACAAATAACCTCATTAGCAAAAGAGTGTGCACAATCATGTCGGCGCCTTTCCCGCTATCCTAAGATGTACCTGGAACACATTTAAATCAACACTATAAGCACGAAGCTTAGTTAGTTCCCCAAAATACCACATATACAAATAATTATCCTTTCAAGGATATGTCTCAATAAGGACCCTCAGGTCAGGTGTCTCAGTGAAGACCCTTCGATCTCACGTCTTGGTATGCACTCTCCAGTCATAACTCAATATAAATACACGAAATAATATAACAACATAAGTCACAAAGACAGACTGCACATATATAACAATTAAGAACCTCCGGTCAACAACATGCATAAGACCCCTCGGTCACACAAAAATTACCACACGGTATTTATAATGAGAAGACTCACCTCATGTAGCAAAGAAAATAAATCTCGCACCCGAACTGCCAGTCTAGAGTCCGCCTAAACTATGCCACAATATAACTATAATTAATATTAATAACCTGATAATGCTAGACCGAGCCTCTCAACTAAATCTCAAAATGGTAAAAAAAAAACCATTTTGCTCCTCCTTGGCCAAAAGACCACAAATTGAGATAAAACTCAAAAGTCAACGAATGTCAACCCCCAGCGAGTACGTTGGGCGTACAACTCCTTATGTGGGCGTACTGCTGGCTAAGCGTGCAACGTGGGTTTTTTACTCTACGATGTGTGTAGTTGGGGGTACGCACAGCGTATTGATATTTTCTTATTTAGTCATTAAAATCATGATTTATCTTAATACTTTATGTTAATTTTATCTTAAATAATGGACAAAAGATGCTAAATTATGTTAAAATTTCATTTTCAGTAATAAAGTCACGCTCGGGAGAACAAGGAAGTGGAACTAGCGATTGGAAGCATGGAGAATGGATTTTGAAGAAATAAGGCTTAAATGAAGACGAACTCGACGAGTTGGTCCATCAACTTGATGAGTTGGCTGGAAAGTTCACGATACAAGGATGCCATGCCGTACACGCATATTATGTAAAAAACTCGGAGAGTTTATCTTAAAATATCGACGAGTCGGAGATAAATTTTGGAATCTTTATATAGATCATTTATTCCCGAAAGCCTAACACATGTTGGAGACTTTGGACGATTTTTTGAGGCTAGAAAGGTTCTGAGAAGTTCTGGTTTTCGATTTCCTACTAGGAACTTCTGCTTGAAGAGATCAAAGGCATTAAAGTATCACTTTTCTCTTACTCTTTGTTTTTAATCATGTTGATAACACTAGATTTTGATTTTATGATTATTTTTGCTGAAGTTATGGGCTAAAGTCCATACTTCTATTTAGATGTAGCGGGTCTTATTAATAGGGTTTGATTGAGTGGCTTGGATTAATTTGATTTGGTAATTTATTAAGCTTGTTAAAAGATCCTTATGTATTAATGATAATTATTTTAATGTTAGTAACCAAGTGTATTGAGTTGTATGAATATCTTTTTAATTCCTTGAATCATATAGTTTTGTGAAAACAATATTGTGTGCCTAGTAGGAATGAACATGAACCTAGGGTTAACTAGAAAATGAATTAGTTAATGTGTGAGCATGTGTGATGTCAACCACATATGAGTTGATTGAATTAGCAAATTTAGTTAGTTAATATTACAAGTCTTACTTGATTCGAACTAAACACTAGGAAACTTGTTATCTTAATCAATTGACCACCGTTTGAATTAACTTGTTTGCTTAAGGATTAGTAATAGTGAGCATGAACCTAATGACATTAGAAATCGGTAATCATTGATATATTAATCCATTGCACTAGCCACGAAATCTAAATGGAAGTCTCTTTTATCCTATTGAATCTAGTTGTTTTTCATTCTCCTTTAGTTGTTAATTGTGTTTTGTTTAAGTGCTATTTGAATGATTAAGTTTCTAGTCTTGAGAAACTTGAGAAAACCCCTTTTTGTTACTTGATTTTATTAGGTAATATTAGTATTTATTTAATTGTTACCGTTCCCTGTGTTCGATACCCTACTTGTTTGATCTGTATTGCTAATTGATAGGTACAATGGATTCGTGTGTTTGTCTTTTTGTCTAAGTTAGTAGGATTAAAAATAGTATATTATACATGTATCAAGCATTTGGTACCGTTCCCGGGGAACGGTTCTAATGGTTAATTTTATTTCCTAGTTTATTGATCCTTTGTGTGAGATTTATCTTCCATAAAGTTATTTGTTTTTTTGTTCTAATGTTTCTATTTTGTTTTTCTGTTTGTGTGTCGAACTCGCCGAGTCCATTACTGAACTCGATGAGTTGGTCCCGTTTTCAGTTTTGTTATTTCTTTGTTTTTGTTTGTTTTACGCATGTTTTTCTGTTTTGTTTCAGAAAGTTTATGACCAGAAGTTCCAGTTCTTTAGTAGTACCAACCGGAGAATCAAGCGGTTTTGACAAAAAGATAGAAGATCTCGAGTCGAACACATCACATACATACACATGGGCGAATACAAAAGAATGATGTGTAATGATATTGGGCCAAGACTTGTGCAACCCGCAACTCCAGTGACACCAAACTTTGAGTTGAAAGGCCACATTGTGACAACCCGAAATTTCCATTCTAAACAAACCATTTGAAGCCAATAGAAGTAGAACAGTTACAGTGAAAACTCAAATTTAGAGTATAAGTTTGGCAGTTTTCAGGATGTTACACTTAAGGAGATATTCGGAGAGTGGATGCACTAGGGTTTTGTGCAACACTGTTATTCCAATACTCTAGGACATTAGAGTTCGTTCCAGGAATAAAAATATTTTCTGCCAAAAATATCTCCGGACTATAAATAGAATTCTGAACCAAATTGGTTCATTTGTTGGATTCCATTTAGAGAAAAGTCAAAATTCTCTCTCACGGATCTTCGGGTTTTTATCCCAAATTTTGAGTACTTCGATCTAGTTATTTTATATAGCTTAGATTGTGTTTAGAAATGCCAATTTCATAGCAAATCTGCAAGATTCGGGAGTTTACCGCCCAAGAACGTTCTTGGAGAGTAAACTCCAGAAAGTGGCTTAAATGCTACCTAGTCCTTTCCCCGTGACTTGTAACTACCTTAGACTTGTATGCTAGTGTGTATACGTCTAGAAAACATCGAAATCAGATTAATAACCCAAGATTTGGGAGTTTACCGCCCAAGAACACTTGGGGAGTAAACTCCATTTTAAGGTCCTAAAGGGTTCCAATGACCCTCAAAGCTTTAGAACTCGAACTAGAAGCCTTCATTTCATGTTTAGGACACCAAAATCATTTAAAAAAAATGAGGAAAGTGAGTTCACGGCCAAGGAACTTCTTGGGCCGTGAACTCTAGGTTAAGTGCCCTAAATGCCTTCATTTAGCCAAGAGACTAGCCTAGCACATTACCTTGATGTGTCTAATACCCAAAACACTCAAAATACCAAGACCTAGGGGTGTTCATGGACGCAAACACATGGCCATTTGGTACATGGGCCGAAAACTCTAGTTAGGGGTGTTTTGATAAGACAAACACTACCTAAGGCTTAGACTTGATTTTAGACATGTACCCTAAAGTGTTTAAAGCCTAGAAAACATAAGGAATCACAAGTATTGAGGAGTTTACGGCCAAGAGTAGTTCTTGGGCCGTAAACACCTATAAAGGGGTCAAATGACACCCTAACTCCTTCCTTATGCCTAGAACACAACATAGATCATTACCTAGAAATGTTTGAGACTTGGAAACACCATAAAAACCCTCCCAAGGGAGTTTACAGCCGTAAACTCCAAGGGAATATGGTCTTTGGGCCGTAAACTCACCAAAGGAGTTAATATGGCACCCAAACACTTGTTATAGCCTTGAAACAATTCACCACATGATTTTATAATTGGTAGACACCATTTAGGGACTTGGTTGAGAGTTTACGGCCATGAGCTTTCTCCCCTGGGCCATAAACTCCAAAGAACATGGTTATTAGACCTTAAACTCCCATTTGAGGTATTGCACTCCTTTGTTGCAACCCATTAGCATCCTAGCACTTGACCAAAAGTGTTTTCCTCGCGTTTAAATGTTTATACTTGTATAATTAGTGTTTTTAATCACTAATTATTTATATACATATGTCTTCATATGTAATTAGGATCATTGTGTGTGTCTAAAGTCTTCACTTGACACCGAGCACTTGCCCGATCCTTCCTTACGATAACAGTCCGTTCATTCCAGTCACTTACTGCAGGTGAGTTCATACCCCTTAACTAATGTTTTAAACTATTTTTAAATGTTTTATGGGGGGATACAAGTAGAATCATGCTAGTTATTATATCAATCACATGTGATTAATAAGTAGAATTAGGCTAGTTATTTCATCAATCACATGTGATTAATACACATCATTCAAAAGATTTGGCTACTCTTTAGCCGTTTTACCAAACAGTTTCCTTCAAATGATTTTTATAAACATTTTATATGTTTTAAAGTCCATATCACATTGTACATTTTACTCTGTATATCATATTTCAAACTTATTTACAATTGTGTTTCAAACAAATGTTTCTTTATACTAAACTGTTTTTTCAAACCCATGCCTTCAAACTGTTTTATAGATTGACATCAAGTCAATCTTTTCTTAAGATAATATTTATGTTCAAATGTTTTACAAAACTTATTTATGCGTTTATATTATAAATTGCTTGCCTCTATATGTATAGTTATATAAGAAATGTTTGAAAGACTTAGGAAGGCTATCCACCCTATTTCCTTTTCGCGCTTGAGATGTGGTCGGGTGGGATATCGGGTACTCGTCCGAAGGTCGTTTAAATATTAGTTATATATCATGTGTACATATATAGTCATAAAAGGTCCTTCCATTTCATCCCATGCCCTTGGGTAGCAAGGGTATACATCCATGTCCATACGTACCAGTTAGATTACTAGTAAACTACCATATGGGTAGTTTAGGAAGATACTAGAACAATTACTAGAACGCGATATCATACAATGAGTCAGTTCATTCATGAGTCAATACTTTCTAGAACATTACAGTACATTACTATACTTGCTAGATAGAGAGAGAACACACATTACAGCTAGCACACGTAGAACATTCCCGTACATTACACTTACATTAATACATTAATAAAATTGTGATCCACTGTATGGGATCATGCCTTAATTTTGATGACCCGGATTGTAGCCAGAGTCTCTTGAAGGGAGAGCGTGAGTTTGCGTATAGATCTATAATGGATTGACTATCCTACACCTTGCTGCTAGCTACAGCGGGATCTGCAGGTCTGCGGGTGCCAAACGTCATACCTTATTTTCAACTATACGTTGTCGTTGTTACAGTGTGAGCTTGCGTATTGATCTATACAGGATTGACTATCCTACACCTTGCTGCTAGCTACAGCGGGACCTGCAGGTCTGCGGGTGCCAAACGTCATACCTTATTTTCGACTATACGTTGTCGTTGTTACCAGTCTATAGTATGGTGCAATTTATCACATAATGCCTTAATATAAATCCGGTTTAAGGTAATTAGTACAGCAATAGTTCTTATAACTCTACGTTTTAGTACTACATTAATTTTCCCTGTACATATATTTAGTGATCCTTTCACTTAAACTATAGATGTAAAAACTATATTTTGTTAATAATAGTTACACTTGGGAAAATTACACACTTTTACAAGAGACGAACATATAGAACAGTCAAGTCTTCGTAGAAGACTACATAGAGAATTAGTTAAGTCTTAGTAGAAGACTCCCTGTTATAATAGTAGGAATCATAGGAATTTCTAGGGTTTTTTTTTCAAACGTTTACAGTTGTTTTACAAACATCTTCATACTTACAGTTCATATACAAATTCTTACATACAAATACTTACATACAAATTAAGACACTAAAATACTTATGATCTCACCAGCTTCAAAGCTGATACTCGCCTTCAAAATTACTTGTATCCTCAGGTCATCATAGACAGGTACCGATGCAAGGAGAAAGGAAGATGGAGCTTCTTCAAGACTCATCTTTCATTTTGATTTATGCTTTAGTGTTTATCAAAATTTGATAGAACATACTTGTATAATAATTCTATTATTAATGCAATGGATGATGTTGTTGCCTTTTTACTACTTTTCATTGTTGTGATACTGTACATGACGTCCTCCGCCCCAGAACGTTTCCGCCGTTCTTGGTTTTGGGGTGTGACAGATTGGTATAAGAGCATTGTTTATAGTGAATTAAGTATATCAACCCATAAAAGATATACAAACTATAAATACATAAGGGATTAAAGATACTCTGACCAAGACTTTATACTTTAAATAATAAAATATTTAATGAAGTATACGTGCCTGCATTCATACTAAAATCAGTGTCACTAGGACAGTACAAAAGAATTACGATTGTTGGGCAACACAAGTGGGCTTAGAGACAAATGGTCAAAACTAGGAAGATGTAGCCTGATCACCTATATTATCCGAGGGTTGACTAGCATGTGCCTAAGTGTAATTGTGTGGTTGCAACAATGCTAAAATCTTACCAACCCTACCACAATGAGAACAATAGAACATAACAATAAATTTAAAATACTATAGGAGTATTTGGTGTTACTATAAGTACTTTATACTTGAGAACTAAAACGGGATCTTCATTATTAAGTTGATAGTTGCTAAGTGGATACACTAAGGCTATATGTAATTAGGATGTTATAGACTTAGAATCTGTGGAAATTTTACTTCACCCCTATTCTATGTGAATACGGAGTTAAGGTCACTTATTCGAAGGTCTATCCTGTTTAGATTACACATAGCTGGTATGCACTTCACAAATAACGATGTAACTAATGAAGGTCTTCTAAATAATTATCTAGATAGTTCGTCTAACAATTATTCTCTTACCCTAGATTCTCGCATAGAAAACATAGCTGGACTCCATCCCCACGGCAACCAGTATCTTCCGAACGAAGTCATTGCTGGTTGGTTTGGAGAAGAACCAGAGAATGATCATCCTATCCCCTTGAATGATCACCATTATGAAGACCTTTCGTATGATGCTAACTCCGAACCAGAGGTTGAGAACCTACCCTAAGCAGCTCCCTTTCCAATTCCTAACCCTCGTCTGGCTTTTCATGGCCCGAATCTGAGTGAGTGGAATGCTTGGAAACATGGAGCCAAGGACAAGATCAGCCCATGCCATTTAATGGCAACCGAAGCTTTTGTGACTTGAACAATGGGGGCTCAGCAGATAGAGTCTTGCCAATCTTGGTCCGCAGAGTGACCCGAAATGAGATTCAAGGCAGGACAGCCCTACATCAGATTACCGAAGTTGTCGCCGATGCGAGAATGCATACCCTCCGCACCATTCGGCTAGAAGATACTCGCGAGAGATCAGAGAAAAACCATGAAACCCTGCTGCAAGCAATAGCTGAATCACGAGCCGAAGTCATAGAGCTCCAAGTACACCAGAGGGTGTACGAAAGACACCTACTTGATGTAGAACGTCAACTGGCTGAACTGAGAGTTCACCAGAGGGGTGACCGTTGTCAGTAGTAGACTCTTTACTTTGCTTCCCTTGTTAGAAAGTAATTGTTTTCTGTCTTTTCCTGATGTGGCATTTTCTATGAAATTATCTTGTACTGTAAGCACTTTTAGTTAGTTCCTTATGCTGTTAGGAACTATCTTCTGTGGATATGATGTAAGACCTTTACAAGGTCATTTTCCCGAATATTTACGTTCATGAATATCCAAGATATTGTCAGCCGGCTAACTTTTGTGTCATTCTTCATTCAAGTACTCTTATCATTCTTTCATTAGAGTCTATCTGAAACATGCTTTAGTCAAGTCATTGGACTATAGCAAGTTAGATCCGGAGACATTTCCAAGTCTCTTTCAGTGGTTGGATCTGGTTATTCACCAACCCACGATACCTCGGCTTGCACAACAAACGTTTTGAGACCATTCTACGAACTTACTTCTACTCATTACTAGGGCTGATCATAGGGATGTAGGTCAAACCTTCGCGAACATACTTCCATTCTGTGCTAGGACTGCATCATAGGGATGTAGTTCAAACTTTCGAGAACATACTCTTACTCTTTTCTTGAGCAATCTAAGTACATCTAGGGTCAACCAGAATCACTCACAAATCCTTATCTTTCGTGTTACAAAATCATGTCGTCATCAGGAAACAATCAGTCGAGCAACGAAACCCCTATCCTCCATATCGACACCGCTACATTACAAGCTGCAGTAGCAGCTGCTGTCACAACTTTCCTTACACACATCAACTCAGGCAACACAAACAAGACTGAAAAAGGAGCCGAGAGTTCTGATGGTAGTACCAAACCGGGAAACCAACAAATGGCAACATTCATGGACTTGCGAAGCCTAAAGACCGAAAGGAAGAGACGATATCATAAATCCTTAAGGGAGCGCAAGTGATCCCAAAGACTTGCCATGCCACAGCCACCAGTGGCAACTCCGGCAGAACGCTTTAGGAAGAAATTTCCAAGGTGGAGTAATGACGAAGGCACTCGTGTCGACATAATACTGGCTAAGCACCGCAATCCCGTCACCAATGCATGTACTAGCCAGTCATGCCACCAATGCGGTGAAATAGGGCATTTCAAGAAGGATTGCCCTATAGCAAAGAACTCCGGCGCAGATGGGAAGATTCTCAGGTCACAGCTGCAGGAGAGCCTACGCCAGAACCCTCGTTATTGTAACTTAGGCGTGTTGTTGTAACAGACTTATAAACTATCCGGAACTAGTGCAACTAGAGTCTTACCTTTTGCGAGATCCTGTTTGTATAGGGATTCTCGTGCTGTGTATACTTGTCTTTGGTAGTATATCTTATTCGCAACAATAGTCTTGTGGTAAATATGAAGTACTGTAACTCTGTTCATGGTTGCACGGTTGTGTTTTGTCTGTAAATGCCTTATGTTCAAATCGAATGACTTTAAGTTTCAGTATGATTCCGACATTATCATACGACCCAATTCAATTTTATCCTCACGAAAACAGCTTCATGCATACGTCTCTTTATCAGCAAACGTCTTTTAGCGAAACCGTCATTTCAGAACACCGAAGTACTCATGCCAGGAGTACCTCTTAGTTATTTTTTTCTTCGAAGAAATCCCCGAAGTAACACTCGTGCAGTACATCAAGTTCAATCCAAGGATTTATACGATTGATCTATCTTTGAGGAATGTATGCATAAGAGTGATATAGAATCAAGGTTCTACAGGTTTAGAATTGATGATTCTGCTTTAACTTCTTTTTCCTCGAAAGGAAGTGAGCTTAAAGAAGAATCAGTTATTCGACTACCTTTTCAATCTTAATTATACACGACTCGTATACACGAGATTGTGATTGTGAAAACATGTATGAATTCTAATATGAACTTCAGGACGGAGAACTGCCTAAGCCTACGAGTAATTGCATCGTCATGTGAACAAACTTAGAACCCAGTACGACTCTTGTAAACAGATCACCCTATAGTCTAAACACCCACGGAGATACCGGAACAGTACAAACAACTTAACAAACTACACAACGATAGAATAAGAAGACTAGGCTTCTCACCCTGGAGAAACCCCAGTCTTATTCTCCCAGAGATCGACGGATTGCATCGTATGTGCCTCAGATTTCGAGGACTACATCAAGATTTTTCATTAGAAATCGTTATCTCTGCCGCACATAGATGAAACGGTTGAGCAAACACAAGGAAAGAATTACTTTCAGAAATGGATCTGAGATCCGAATATCACCAGTTCGAGTGTTAGGGAAGGATGTCCGGAAGAGTATCTTCCGAACTCGATGCGGACACTTCGAGTTCGTAGTGATACCCTTCGGATAGGACCAATACGCCCATAGCTTTCATGAGTTAAATGAGTAGGGTACGTCTTTCTTACTTGGATCAGTTCATCATTTCTCCAGGTAATGACTTACTTATCTACCCTCGTAGTAAGAAGAAACCCATGGAAACATTACCTTCGTAAGAACTTACGCGAAGTTCTCTGAACACGAGTTTTGAAATTGAAGCGTCAGATTTCCTACGACACACTATTAGTGATGTGAGAATTTTGAGTACTCTTTCAATTTGTCAAAACCGTTGAGAATTTGTCGACACCAGAGACGCCGACAGCCTTTCGCCAAATTTTAGGTCTTTCCGACCTACTGTCATAGTTCATTCAGAACTCCTTGCAAATTACAGAAACCTTTACGACTCTGACCTAGCAAGGGGTGGCCCTTGACTGGGAAGTTAATCAAGAAAAAGAAACCTTAGAGATTCCAAGTGAGTGACCAAATTCTTTTGGAAGTCTCTCTCGGGAACGGCTTCATACGCTTCGTAAAGCGTGGAAAGATAAATCCAATATATTTAGGACCTCCGAGATTCTTATCAGAATCGGTCCTGTGCCTCGCACAAACTAGACCTACTCCGCGAACTCAGTAACGTACATTATACACTTAGCGTCTCGATTGTGAAGCCATACCTTTCCCTTAGGACTCTTGTAAGTCCACTCGTCGATATCCTCGCCTTCGTATTAGAACCGTAGTGACCCTCGACCGAGAGGTCAAGCGGTCGAAGCAACGCCATCGCCCGATAGTGAAGGTTCATTGGGATTCCAACCGAGAACCCGATTTCACTTAGGAGCTCTAGAACCAATCGATTAGGAAGTTTCCTCCTCATGACTCAATCATTCGTACCTACTTCATTGACTAAATTCTAATTTCGGGACGAAATTCCCTTCAACAGAGGGATGATGTGACAACCCGAAATTTCCATTCTGAACAAACCATTTGAAGCCAATAGAAGTAGAACAGTTACAGTGAAAACTCAGATTTCGAGTATAAGTTTGGCAGTTTTCAGGATTTTACACTTAAGGAGATATTAGGAGAGTGGATGCACTAGGGTTTTGTGCAACACTGTTATTCCAATACTCTAGGACGTTAGAGTTCGTTCCAGGAATAAAAATATTTTCTGCCAAAAATATCTCCGGACTATAAATAGAATTCTGAACCAAATTGGTTCATTTGTTGGATTCCATTTAGAGAAAAGTCAAAATTCTCTCTCACGGATCTTCGGGTTTTTATCCCAAATTGTGAGTACTTCGATCTAGTTATTTTATATAGCTTAGATTGTGTTTAGAAACGCCAATTTCATAGCAAATTTGCAAGATTCGGGAGTTTACCACCCAAGAACGTTCTTGGGGAGTAAACTCCAAAAAGTGGCTTAAATGCTACCTAGTGTAACAACGCGATATTTCAACTCTTTGTAATGACCTAAAAAGTCAAGTATTGTAACCAGTTTTGAGTTAATAAAATTAACTTTGATAATAAAATGTCCAAAAAGTTCTATTCAAATTCCCTCTATGTTTAAATGTCAATAAACCATGATCGTACGTAAAAAGAACGCCCAAATCCGGCTTCGTATATTGAAGTTAAATTTTTTCCAAGTTCAACTTAGCAGCAGACAGCTAAAAACTCGAATCAGAGATCGAGCGACTTTTGGCCGGAATGACCTAAACGAGAATCGAAGGTCTCGTCAATGGTATTTCAGCGGTAAAAAGTCTAGCAACAACCGACGTCAGATAAAGAAGTTATGAATTTTTAAAGAAATTCCTTAAACACGTCATTTTAATAAATAAATAATAAAAATAATTTCATAATTTGCCAACGGAATCTAAACGAAAGTTGTAGATCTTAGTCTCACCTACGCGTGGATATAAAGAACGTCGAAAACGGAGTTCGTATGAAGAAGATATGATTTTTTGAAGTTTATTAAATAAATTATATATAAACTTATATCAAAATCCGGTAATATCCGAAGGAGGAGTCAACGTCCTCATCCGGGTTACGCGCTGCGTACCCTCGTACGCCCCGCGTACCCGAAGGCCTTGGTCTTGGTCCATCCACGTCGCCCCTATGCGAAGCTACCGACCCGCCCCATCCGACCCGCCGTCCTATCCGACCCGCCGTCCCATCCGAAGCCGAGGCAGTCGAGGACTCGCTCATGCATGACGTACGCGTACGCGCTGCGTACGAGCGTACGCCCCGCGTACCGAGGCTTCTCAGACCCCCTATAAAAGGGATGCGAGGGTCTCCGGAAAGATTGCTCATTTCTTCTCACTTCTCTTGCGTTTTACCTCGTTTTCCGTGCCCGTTCAAACCCGAAGCCATGGTCATTTTTGCTCAAGTCTCGAAGGTCGATTTTACTCCCGAGATTCCCGAGAATCCCGAGAAAAATCCGCTTCCCGAGACGAAACTCTGCCCGGTTTTCCATCTCGCTATCTTCAAACTTCCAAGTGAGTTCATACCCCTACAAAAACTCTTTAAATACATTTTTAAATGCTTTCTATACTCTTTTAGGGGGGAATACAAGTAAACATACGGCTATTATCGTGTATTTCATAGAATTTCACTTTACTTGTTTTTATCAAATGAATCACTTGTGATTTAGTACTACTATGTGAAAACTCTTGTCATACTTCGCATGCACTAGATTCATACAAAGTATTTAGAAATTCCAAAGTATTCTTCGTTGCTAAACCGTTTTATACATTCTAAAAACTTATGATTTATGCTTTGTCAAACATTGTGAAAAAGGATAAACTTTGCATACAAAACTACTACTTTAATACAGACTTAGTTGAGAATCCATGAGACGTGTACATCTTCAAACACTGCCTTTTTGATAAAAGGTATCGCTACAAGTCCTGTCTATAACCAGAGTCTCCTGTACGGAGAACGTGTCAAATGTGTATAGATCTATACGGGAAGTCATGATCCCGCGCCCTGACTGTTAGCTACAGTCCGTCCTTTGGGGTGACAGTTGTCATAACGCTACGACGCCTGAAGAACGTCGCTACAGGCATATTATGTTTAGTATGGTTATAAAACTCATCGGATATACAATTATTATGGTATTATGCTTTTATGAATGATTAGCTATTAAAACTATTCTTCATCTAACAAGTGCGATCTTCGTATAGCTTTATTATATAAAACTATGCCACAACTTTTAAGCACGTCGGTTGCTTGCGATTTTCGGTCTTAGAGACTACTAGTTATGTTAGGAAAATAAGGGTTTTTCCTGCATCTAAATCAAACAACTAATAGGAAAATAACGGATTTTCTTGGTGCAACTATTTACAACTTATAACACGAACATTCATATGCACTTCATAATTTTATAAGAAAATAAGGGTTTTTCTTGGAAAGCACAACAAATCATATCTCAACTATTAGGGAAAATATGGGATTTTCTGGATCTAATACATTCATTTTCAACCCAACGAATCATAACTCTTTTCATTTGAAAATATCGCGTTTTCTGGAAAACATACATGAACTTTCGAATGGCGTATATTTTCTCAAAACACTACTTATGAACTCACCAACTTAATTGTCGACACTTTTTCTTTGAAATAACTTGTATTCTCAGGGAACCGCTAAGCAGGTTTGGAAATCAACTTTTGAGGATTAACGTGCTGACGTTAATTACTTCTTTTGAAGGATGTTTATGTATTTATCTTTTGAACATGTAACGAATACAATTATGTAAACATTTTGGAAACCTTAATATGTATGGTGGTGTGTACTTTCCTTTCTATGAACTGTTATGATACTGAATATGACGTCCTCCGCCCCCGAACGTTTCCATCGTTCTGGTTTGGGGGTGTGACACCTAGTCCTTTCCCCGTGACTTGTAACTACCTTAGACTTGTATGCTAGTATGTATACGACTAGAAAACATCGAAATCGGATTAATAACCCAAGATTTGGGAGTTTACCGCCCAAGAACACTTGGGGAGTAAACTCCATTTTAACGTCCGAAAGGGTTCCAATGACCCTCAAAGGTTTAGAACTCGAATTAGAAGCCTTCATTTCATGTTTAGGACACCATAATCATTTCAAAACAATGACGAAAGTGAGTTCACGGCCAAGGAACTTCTTGGGCCGTGAACTCCAGGTTAAGTGCCCAAAATGCCCTAAATGCCATCATTTAGCCAAGAGACTAGCCTAGCACATTACCTTGATGTGTCTAATATCCAAAACACTCAAAATACCAACACCTAGGGCTGTTCACGGCCGCAAACACATGGCCATTTGGTACATGGGCTGAAAACTCTAGTTAGGGGTGTTTTGATGCCACACACACTACCTAAGGCTTAGAATTGATTTTAGACATGTACCCTAAAGTGTTTAAAGCCTAGAAAACATAAGGAATCACAAGTATTGAGGAGTTTATGGCCAAGAGTAGTTCTTGGGCCGTAAACACCTATAAAGGGGTCAAATGACACCCTAACTCCTTCCTTATGCCTAGAACCCAACATAGATCATTACCTAGAAATGTTTGAGACTTGGAAACACCATAAAAACCCTCCCAAGGGAGTTTGCGGCCGTAAACTCCAAGGGAATATGGTCTCTGGGCCGTAAACTCCCCAAAGGAGTTAATATGGCACCCAAACACTTGTTATAGCCTTGAAACAATTCACCACATGAGTTGTATAATTGGTAGACACCATTTAGGGACTTGGTTGAGAGTTTACGGCCAGGAGCTTACTCCCCTGGGCCGTAAACTCCAAAGAACATGTTCATTATACCTTAAACTCCCATTGGAGGTATTGCACTCCTTTGTTGCAACCCATTAGCCTCCTAGCACTTGACCAAAAGTGTTTTCCTCGCGTTTAAATGTTTATACTTGTATAATTAGTGTTTTTAATCACTAATTATTTATATACATATGTCTTCATATGTAATTAGGATCATTGTGTGTGTCTAAAGTCTTCACTTGACACCGAGCACTTGCCCGATCCTTCCTTACGATAACAGTCCGTTCATTCTAGTCACTTACTACAGGTGAGTTCATACCCCTTAAATAATGTTTTAAACTATTTTTAAATGTTTTATGGGGGGATACAAGTAGAATCATATTAGTTATTATATCAATCACGTGTGATTAGTAAGTAGAATTATGCTAGTTATTTCACCAATCACATGTGATTAATATACAACATTCAAAAGATTTGGCTACTAATTAGCCGTTTTACCAAACAGTTTCCTTCAAATGATTTTTATAAACATTTTATATGTTTTAAACTCCTTATTACATTGTACATTTTACTCTGTATATCATATTTCAAACTTATTTACAATTGTGTTTCAAACAAATGTTTCTTTATACTAAACTTATTTATCAAACCCA
This sequence comes from Lactuca sativa, assembly GCF_002870075.4. Lineage (NCBI taxonomy): Eukaryota > Viridiplantae > Streptophyta > Magnoliopsida > Asterales > Asteraceae > Lactuca > Lactuca sativa. Next base: position 255,742,678 of record NC_056630.2, read on the forward strand.
TGCCTTCAAACGGTTTTATAGATTGACATCAAGTCGATCTTTTCTTAAGATAATATTTATGTTCAAATGTTTTACAAAACTTATTATGTGTTTATATTATAAATTGCATGCCTCTATATGTATAGTTATATAAGAAATGTTTAAAAGACTTAGGAAGGCTATCCACCCTATTTCCTTTTCGCGCTTGAGATGTAGTCTGGTGGGATATCGGGTACTCGTCCGAAGGTCGTTTAAATATTAGTTATATATCATGTGTACATATATAGTCATAAAAGGTCCTTCCAGTTCATCCCATGCCCTTGGGTAGCAAGGGTATACATCCATGTCCATACGTACCAGTTAGATTACTAGTAAACTACCATATGGGTAGTTTAGGAAGATACTAGAACAATTACTAGAACGCGATATCATACAATGAGTCAGTTCATTCATGAGTCAATACTTTCTAGAACATTACAGTACATTACTATACTTGCTAGATAGAGAGAGAACACACATTACAGCTAGCACACGTAGAACATTCCCGTACATTACACTTACATTAATACATTAATAAAATTGTGATCCACTGTATGGGATCATGCCTTAATTGTCATGACCCGGATTGTAGCCAGAGTCTCTTGAAGGGAGAGCGTGAGTTTGCGTATAGATCTATAATGGATTGACTATCCTACACCTTGCTGCTAGCTACAGCGGGACCTGCAGGTCTGCGGGTGCCAAACGTCATACCTTATTTTCGACTATACGTTGTCGTTGTTACCAGTCTATAGTATGGTGCAATTTATCACATAATGCCTTAATATAAATCCGGTTTAAGGTAATTAGTACAGCAGTAGTTCTTATAGCGCTACCTTTTAGTACTACATTAATTTTCCCTGTACATATATTTAGTGATCCTTTCACTTAAACTATAGATGTAAAAACTATATTTTGTTAATAATAGTTACACTTGGGAAAATTACACACTTTTACAAGAGACGAACATATAGAACAGTTAAGTCTTCGTAGAAGACTACATAGAGAATCAGTTAAGTCGTGGTAGAAGACTCCCTGTTATAATAGTAGGAATCATAAGGATTTCTAGGGTTTTTTTCAAACGTTTACTGTTGTTTTACAAACATCTTCATACTTACAGTTCATATACAAATTCTTACATACAAATACTTACATACAAATTAAGACACTAAAATACTTATGATCTCACCAGCTTCAAAGCTGATACTTGCTTTCAAAATTACTTGTATCCTCAGGTCATCATACACAGGTACCGATGCAAGGAGAAAGGAAGATGGATCTTGTTCAAGACTAATCTTTCATTTTGATTTATGCTTTAGTGTTTATCAAAATTTGATAGAACATACTTGTATAATAATTCTATTATTAATGCAATGGATGATGTTGTTGCTTGTTTACTACTTTTCATTGTTGTTTTACTGTACATGATGTCTTCCGCCCAGAACGTTTCCGCCATTCTTGGTTTTGGGGTGTGACACACATACTCACCTAGCTGAAGGACATCCCATTCTACGGGAAGGATCACGAAGACACGTACAAGCATATCGACGAGGTCAACAACATAGCCGACTACTTCAGCATCCCTAATGTGCCTTGCAAGACTGTTCTACTTCGTATGTTACCGGTCATGTCTAAGGAAGCCGCGAAAGATTGGCTAAAATGACTACCTCCAGGATCTATCAAGACATGGGCTAAGATGCTTGAAGAATTCATAGATCAATTCTGCCCTCCCTCAAAAATAGCAAAGTTGAAGAAAGCCATTGCAAACTTCGAACAACAAGGAGGTGAATCACTCTATGAGGCGTGGGAAAGATACAAAGGCTTATTGAGGAATTGCCCTTATAATGACCTAAACATTCAGAACGAATTTTGTATGTTATATGATGGAGTGAATGTGACAACTAGGCAGCTCCTTGACTCCCATGGACCACTCACGAAGAAAGCGCCTGCAGTTATAAAAGAATCGATTGAAGAATTATCCAAGCACTCAAGAGAATATCATAACCCAAGGCACGACTCAACACGAGGGGTGGTAAATTCAGTTTCCAATGACATGGCAGTAGTGATGGCTAAGCTAGAGAACATATATCGTAGGATGATAAAGATGACAAAGCGGGCCACACCTTATTAAAGATTATGACCTTGATGAGAACGGGAACCAGAAAGCACAAGTTTGTTATTCGAGTGGCGATAGGTTTGATGACGATTAGAGGAAACCCAAGAAAGAGTGGCTACTATATGAAGAAAACAAAAAGACAAAGGTGGAAAAGTATAGCCAAAACGGGAGAGGATTCTATCAAAAGGAAGAACCGGTGCAAGAAAAGAAGACAAATTCTGAAGCCATGCTTGCACGTTTTACGAGTGCATCCGAGAAAAGACACGATGAAGTCGATGCTGCTATAAGGGAGCAACAAAGCATGATGAAAGAGCACCAAATTATGATGAAGGATCAACAAGCTCAACTTTGGAATCAGCAGGCCTCAATCCTTAACATAGAGAAGGAACTCAGGCAGCTAGCGAAACAATTAAACGAAAGAACACCGTGCAGACTTCCTAGCAACACCAAGAAGAATCCGAGAATGGCTCATATTAATGCAATAACAACAAATAAGAAAATTTTCAATCCTATGACTTCAATCTAGAGTGAAGATCCAAGTGTGTTGCAGAAAAAAAAAGAAACCAAAAAATCGCAAACAGAGGAAAAAACTCGACGAGTTCAGAAACTAAACTCAACGAGTTTTGCACCTGATGAAAAAAATAATCATCCCTTAAAACCGTAACAAACTCCCTTTCCATTCCCTGGTCAAGCCATACGGGATAGGAAAAATGAAGAGTACAAGAAGTTTTTAGATCATGTAAAGTCACTCCAAGTTGACATTCCGTTCCTCGAAGCAATAACACAAATGCCCAAATATGCAAGATTCCTTAAAGAACTCCTTACAAATAGGAAGAAGATGGAGGGTGTCTCAAAGATAATGTTGAATGAAATTTGTTGAGTAACTATGATGAATGAACTACCAGAAATGATGGGAGATCCAGGTAGCATAAGTTTTCCATGCCAATTTGGAAATTTGACTACTACTTATGCATTGGCTGATTCGGAGGCTACTATAAACTGAATGCCATATTCCTTATGCAAGAAGTTGAACCTTCCAGAACCAAATCCCATCCATATGGTAATCCATCTAGCTAACAAGACAATAACCTATCCAAGGGGTATTTGTGAGTATCTTCTAGTCAAGGTGGATAAGTTGGTATTTCCTACTGATTTCATAGTCTTAGATATTGAAGATGATCATAATGTTCCACTTATTCTTTGAGTGGGAGATGATGCGGTCACCTTTGGAGTCAATCAAGAGATGAAGTACTTACGGTCAAGTGAAGATAAGATTTCCTTAATAGATTTGGATGATGAGTTGTTAGAAAAAGAGCTAGAACTTTAGCATGAAAACAATTAAAAGGAATTCACATTCTCTTCAGAAGAAAACTTTGATGCCCAAAGAGACTTACAAGAATTGGAGAGACTACTGGAGGGAAGTGAAGGTGATGAAGATATAAGCAAGTATAAAGATATAAACTTGGCATGTCTTGACAAACAATTGCAATATGGTAAAGCAAATCAAGACAACAAGAAGGAGAGTTTGGAGAAAAAAAAAAGAATACCAAGGCTTGGAATGAAAAGAAGCATAACTCTCCCATTGGCTTGCACATGATTGATCAGAAAGTGGAAGAAATTAAGCCAACACAAATAAAGAAAACCAAGCCTCGCGCCTTAGTGTTCACCACCTTTGAAGTTTTCACTTTAAACCGCCTGATTCCCTAGTATATGAAGATAGTAAGATATAATTTGTGCCCTCAAGTGATGATGAAGGGATGAGTGAAAGAGCAATCGAGATAGAGAAAATGGAAGTGGAAAAGATGGGACAACAAAAAGAAGAAGAGAAGACAAGGCTTGTGAAGAGGGGTAAAGAAACAAAGCGTAAGTATGATGAAAATACCACTAAAAAGACAAAGGAAGATGTGAAGAAAGCATACATAAAAAGTAATGGCTTATAAAAGAAGATGGAAGGGCAAAAGGAGAAGAAGGAATGTCCGTCAGAAGAAGCCGCAGCAACGTAGAGCGGGGAGGAGTCCAACTAACGACTCCTCAAAAAAGAAGCACTTGCGGGAGGCAACCCGTTATTTGATTTCGCTTTCTTTTACCTTTCCTTTTCTTTTCATTTTCAGTCTTTTATTTCCCTTATTTTTGTGTGATTTATTAGGATTTTCATTCTAAGTCTTCTGATTTGCTTAAAATGATTGCTTAAGGACAAGATAAGATTGAGTGTGGGGTGTGGTGAAATTTATTTAAAGATAACTAATTTTTTTTTCAAACAAAGTCCAAAAATCGTCGAGTTCCATTTTGCTACTCGACGAGTTCACTTGAAAAATCGCGACATTTCGTCAGAACCTTTCTCTACTTGACGAGTTTGGGACCCCCTGCTCGACAAGTAGACTTTATTTACCGAAAATAAAAAATGGTTATTAACTCAGTCAAATAGAGATTTTACTCTAAAAGGTAAAGATTCGTCAAGTTTCATCCGCAACCACCTTGCACTCGACGAGCTTTCTCTCTCAAGCAAGAAGCTTTCAAACTTCCCGGTTTTCACTAGAATTTTGCAGCAAAGGTTAGATTTTTCACTCCTAAATTTGTTAAAGTTTCAATTTTAAGTGTTTGATGGTTGCATTTTGTGAAAAAAGCCCTATTTTAAATTTTGTAAGAAACTAGGGTTTAAATTTTTACCAAATTAGGATGTTTTGACTAGTTTTTCTTGTGAACTAATGCGTGTTTTTCATTCTCCTTTAGTTGTTAATTGTGTTTTGTTTAAGTGCTATTTGAATGATTAATTTTATAGTCTTGAGAAACTAGAGAAAACCCCTTTTTGTTACTTGATTTTATTAGGTTATATTAGTATTTATTTTAATTGTTACCGTTCCCTGTGCTCGATACCCTAGTTGCTTGAACTATATTGCTAATTAATAGCTACACTCCCTTTCGTGTGTTTGTCTTTGTGTCTAAGTTAGTAGGATTAAAACCAGTACATTTTACACGTATCACAAACTCCTCAGACTCCCACTTCTCACTTCTCTTGGTCTTAACCCGTTAAGACTAGTATTCCAACTATAAATATGAGCTAAGTAAAACCTCTTATTCCATAAAGTCGCTGACTTTGAGCCTTTACATGGCTAGAAAAGACCCCATCCCAAAAACTATAATTTTCTCAACACAAAAGACCATACAACTCATGCATGGAGAGATTTAGACGTCCAAGCACTCATTTTTATGGATGAGAATTCTCTAATACACCTAAGAGGACAAAATAATAGCTCTGGAGTTCACCAAACTTACAAAGTTCCATACTTGGGACGTAAAACCCTAAAAATGACCCAAAACAAGAACTAGAATAAACAATGAACAAGTTTTGAACTTGATCCCTCTAGAAGATGCACCAACTGAAGTAGAACTCAGATCTAAGAGATAAAAACACCAACTATCCTTCCTTCAAGGCTTCTTCTCCACCAAAAGCTTCACAAGAACACTCAAATGGGCCATAAGAACTCACACAAGCTAGAGGGAAGAGATTATGGTTTTGAGGAGGCTGGAGGCTGATAATGGAGGGTAAAAAATGAGATCATCATGTTCAATAAATAGGGACACAAGAAAATATTGGGGTTTCTCACTGAGCCTAGAACACCCAACATAGACTTTTGTACGCCCAACGTACTAGGTGGCCTCTATGTTAAATGCTATGTGCTTTGGTACGTTGCGCATACTCATGTGTACGCCCAGCGTACTCCAATGCAACCTTTTTCAATACAAGGACCAATCTTGACATATATATATATATATATATATATATATATATATATATATATACACATAAGGTTAAGGTATGAGGAATTATACCTCCTTTTGGGGATGTTACAATTCTCCCCCACTAGAATCAGACTTCGCCCTCGAAGTCATCCTCTGGAAAAAACTTCGGATACTGCTCCCACATCTCGGACTCCTGCTTCCAAGTCCACTCTGAACCTCTACGGTGCTGCCACTGAACGCTGACCAAGTTCACTGCGTTGTTCCTCAAGGTCTTCACTCTCCTATCGATGATTGCTACCGGCCTCTCAATATAATGTAGTTGATTATCAGCTTGAATGTCCTTGAAAGGGACCACTATCGTCTCGTCGGCTACACACTTCCTCAGTTGGGATACATGGAAGGTGTCATGAATCTCACTCAGCTCTTCCGGTAGGTCTACCGAATATTATACCTTTCCCACTCGAGAAATCACCCTGAGAGGACAACAACTCTAGGGCCCAACTTGCCCCGCTTCTTGAATCAGATCGCACCCTTACATGGTGATACCTTCAGGAGACCAGAGTTACCGGCCTAAAGTTTTAACTCAGAACGTCGTTGGTCTGTGTAGATTTTCTGACGACACTGGGCTGTCAGCAACCTCTTTCTAACCTGCTGGATATGCTCTATCATCTTGAGCACTATCTCGGTGCTCCCCATAACTCTCTGTCCGACCACCCCTAACAGACAGGATTCCGGAACCTCCTCCTATATAAAAGCTCAAAGGGAGGCATCCTAATGTTGGAGTAGTGGTTGTTATTGTAAGAAAACTCGGCCAAGGGAAGGTAGGTGTCCCAATTTGCACCAAAATCAATAACCCAAGATTGAAGCATATCCTCGAGTGTTTGAATCGTCCGCTCGCTCTACCCGTCCATTTGTTGATGGTATGCGGTGCTAAAATGTAGTCGGGTACCCAACTCCTCATGAAATATCTTCCAGAATCTGGAAGTAAAGTGCACATCACGGTTGGACACAATAGATGTCGGCAACCACTGTCGAGTCACCACCTCTCGAACATAGATCTATGCTAACTTCTCTGCGGAAGAGTTCTCACTTATAGCTAAGAAGTGAGCACTCTTTGTCAACCGGTTCACTATCACCCATATAGTGTCCACACCCCTCGCAGTCCTTGGTAACACGGTAATGAAATCCATAGAAATCTATTCCCACTTCCATAGGGGAACATCCATAGGCTGCAACTTTCCATGAGGGAGTTGGTGCTCTGCCTTGACCTTGCGACAGGTCAAACATCTTTCTACAAACCATGCCACATCTCTCTTCATGCAAGGCCACCAATAATTGTGCTTTAGGTCTAGATACATCTTTGTGGCCCCCGGGTGGATAGAAAACCTTGACTTATGGGCCTCCTCCATCAAAATCCGTCGGGCTCCACCCATATATGGCACCCATACTTTCCCATTGAGAGTCAAAAGTCCCCTACTATTAGTGTGAAATGCCGAAACCTGCCCGATTACCCGCTCCCTATTGCGGTTTTCTACTTTTATGGCCACCGCTTGGGCCTTTCTGAAGACATCTAAGATTGGAGTCCTCACTATCATCCTCATACATACATCTCGTATCGGGACACTCACTGCTCTGCGACTCAGGGCATCGGCCACCATATTAGCCTTGCCTGGATGATACAAAATCTCACAATCGTAGTCCTTCACTAGATCCAACCACCCTCTTTGCCTCATATTCAAGTTGGGCTAATCCATAAGGTAGGTACCTTAGGATCTTATGGTCCGTGTAAATGGTACAACGGACACCATAGAGATAATAACGCCAAATCTTTAGGGCAAATACCACCACCCCCAGCTCCAAATCATGGGTGGGATACCTCGTCTCGTGAGGCTTTGGCTTCCTCGGCGCATATGCGATCACATGCCCTCTCTACATCAACACAACACCCAAACCTAATATCGATGCATCACAAAAAACCATGAAGTCCTCCATCCCTTCCGGGAGGGCTAACACTGGAGCCTTACACAATCTCTAGCGAAGGGTCTCAAGTGATGCCTGCAACTTAGGCCCCCAAATAAAAACAACATCCTTCCTGGTCAGCTTGGCGAGAGGAACAACAATCTTATAGAAATCCCTGATAAATCACCGGTAATAACCTGCCAGGCCAACGGAACTCCAAATCTCTGCACCTCCCACTGCATTACTGCCTCACTTTTTGGTTGGGTCAACCAAAATACCCTTTTGACTGACAAGATGTCCAAAGAACCGGACCTCTCATAACAAGAAATCACACTTGGAGAATTTGTCATAAAGCCTCCTCATCCTCAACACTCCAAGAATCTCCCGAAGAGGCTCCTGATGTTGTTCCATAGTCTGCGAATATACCAGAATGTCATCAATAAAAACGATCATCGATCGATCCAACATGGGCCTTCACACCCGGTTCATGAGATCCATGATGGTTGCAAGTGCGTTGGTGTGCCCAGAAGGCATCACCACGAACTCATAATGCCCATAACTAGTCCTAAAGGCCGCTTCGGGATAACGGTTCTTCACCAAGATGCCCCTTGCAATTGGTCAAAGAGATCATGAATCATGGGCAAAGGATAACGGTTCTTCACCATCAACTTGTTCAACTCCCGGTAATCATTGCACACCCGGTGTGAACCATCCTTTTCTTGACAAAAAGGATTGGGTCTCCCCATGGCAAACTACTCGGTCGAATGAACCCCTTCCCCAGAAGCTCCTGAAGCTGAGAGGATAACTCCTGCCTCTCAGGCGACGCAAGTCGATACAGTGCCTTATGATAAGCGCCACCCTAGGAATCTCAGATCGATCTGGAACTCCACCTGCCTCTCAGGAGGTACACCTGGTAACTCCTCGGGGAAAACATCAGAAAATTCACATACCACCAGAACATCGAATATAGAAATTGACCCCTTATCCACAACTTGAGTGTCCACCACATATGCCAGAAAACCCATACACCCATGCTGCAAACTCTATATTTCCCTGGTGACAAAACAGAAAGCGGATCCCGATCTAGTACCCTCCCCATAAAAAGCAAGCACCACACCATTTGAGTCCCGAACTGTCATCAACTGTTGCTCGCAATCAATCAAAGCCCCAAATCAGCTCAACAAATTCGTGCACACTATAACATAGACATCCCCCATCGCTATCGGCACTAGATCAATCAGAAATTCGACACCAAAAATCTCTAAAACATAGCCATGAAAGACATCGGTAGAAAAAACCGTGTGCTCGTCCGTTACGGAAACCCTCAATGGCCGACTCAAGACCTTGCGTCTGATGCTAAAACAATGACTAAAGGATAAAGATACAAAGGATCGACTTTCACCCGAGTCAAATAGCACCAAAGCAGGCACATAATTTACAAGGAAAGTACCTACATGAAACACAAGATAAGCATAAACAGATCAAATCAACAACATAAATAAGGAGATACATTCCAGCAACAACATCAGGTGTTGTGAAGACCTCCTCAACAGTCAGCTGAAAAGCTCTCCCACGAGCTCTCAGAGCCTCGGCCTTCCCCGGCCAACCATTAGTAATACACAAGGTAGTAGGAGCAAGGGCCAGAGCTGAACCCTGAGTGAGCTGAGGACACTCAGCCTTCCTGTGGCGAGTCTAGTTGCAATGAAAGCAAACCGAAAATCCCTTGGGAAATCCATCTCCATATGCCCCTCCTTGCCGCATTTGAAACAAATCCCCAATCGGAAAGATCCCTCGTGACTCTTACCGCACTTGCTACAAGTGCAGCCCTTCTGGCCTCCTGCTCTAGAATCAACGGGCTTGAACCGCTTGGTCGCTGGCTGCAACTGCTCTGGCCTCATGTCTCTCCCCTGAGACTCTCTCTCCTCCCTCTCATGTGTTGGATTTAGTGTCTAAGCCCATAAATATAATTGGTATGTACTTGACCCGAGAGTAGCATAGTCCATTTAGGTTGCATGGCACCATAACAATTTGTAAGGATGGACTTTTGAGAAAAGGATATTTGAGATTTGTTAATATATTATAAGTTCTAATTTATTAATATGAAATCATATTATTTAATTATTATTGATTAAGAATTAATTTGGAATTAATTTTGTGATCAAAAGAGACTAATTAAATATAAGGGGTTGATTTAGAAATTCATTCATTCTTATGGTGTGGGCCAATGATCCATGATTCCTTTTGTTGGGCTAAACCCATGTAGTGACCCATGGATGATCCATGGAGGTTAAAACCCACGGAGCATAAGGAATGTGGAAAGTCATGGCTATTAAGGCTTACATGGTGTAACCCTAATTCCACCATACTAGATAAGAAGCTCCTAGGCTACCAAAATCGGCACCCAAGTGTTCTTAGAGAGCTATAGCCGAATTTGGTGCTAGATAATCCATTCTCAAGTTCTTCAAATTTTTGGTGGTGTTGTGTGAAGCATTTGAGGCATCACACTTGGGGTGCTAGGCTCTTAAAGGCTTAAGGAATGAAGCTACAAGAAATGGTATGTCGTTTTACTAGATTTTTGTATTACGTATACTTCATAGTATGCTAGTAAGGATGAAACCTTGGAAAAATGAAAGTTTGCATGTATAATAGAGAAAACATAGATCCAAGGTTTCTAAGGTTTCATGCATACCTTAGGAGTGTTAGAATGCTCTCTTTCAGTGGTATCAGATCTTAGGCTTGTTTTCAATTATACTTGATGCTACTTGTGTTAAAAGCTTGGAAAAATCGAATTTATGTTGTCTGGACAGTGAACTCGCCAAGTCCACAGACAGACTCGCCGAGTCAGCCTTAAAATCCAACCAACTCGCCGAGTTAGTTCATGACTCGACGAGTTTGTGCTTCTAGATGCAAATTTCCGTGTTCTAAAGCTGGAATTGGGCTAGGATCATTACCCTAAACTGTTTTTGAACTTATAAACTTGTTTTTGATGTGGTAATGATCATGCTAATCCAATTCAAAAGATAAATGTCAAAGTTTCAAGTTTTATATTAGTTTATATGATTCTTGAAAATTGTTGATGTGAATTATCATTGCTTATGAGTTTTGCTAGATCATAGAAATTATTTTACACTTGCTTGTTAGTTTAATTGTTGATCTAAATGCCTTTTAATGGACTTCATAACGTGTCCTCAAGTTATGGAATTCCAAAAGTCTTTTCCTTAAAATTCATTAAAACTCATAAGTTATAGAAATGAAAGGTTTTGAATAGTTTCAAAACTTGCTCTCAAGTTTTGGAATTTGTAAAGACACTTTAGAATACGTTAATTCCAAACCCTAGAATTTTAATAGTATTATAAGTTAATAATATTCAAATATATGTATATATATATATATATATATATATATATATATATATATATATATATATATACATATATATATATATATATATATATATATATATATATATATAAGATCAAGTCAGTCTTACCGTTAGTAGGCCTCATTCACGAAGCCGGTCTATAAGGGAGGTATAAGGTTACTGCCTATAAAATGGTAGTTTAATGGGTGTCCACTCTCACCCAACGCTTCCTTGACTGGTGGAGGGTCGTTAGCCGAACGGGTAGGATAGGACTATAATTCTCATTAATTATAAAGATAATAAAGTAACTAAACCTTTTGTTAAATTCTCAATCTTAGTTACTTTAGGAAAATGTGAAATTGATGCTAATCCCTGAAAATTTCACTTTGCATCTTACCAAGTCTCTGATGGAGAGTGTGTGGTTAACCGTCACATTAACTTGGAATAGTAAGGGTGGCAAAGGGTGGCTCGATGTTTATCATAAGATCAATGGAGCGTGTGTGGTTAACCGGCACATTGATTGGGTGATAAAGTTGGGAGTACCAACCACATTTTTCATGGTTATTCACACCTTGTTTGTGATCTTCGGTATCCCAGTCACAAACCTGAAGGGTATAATTGAGATTTAAACATGCCATTGAATTGTTCAATGAATCTCAAAGGATCTACGAGTTTCGATCCAATTAAAACTTAATAAATATTTCATTTTCATATTGGAAATTGCTAAATCATCATTTACCTACCTTCAAATATTTTTCAAGTTGGATTACGGCATCCCTCTTCCATTTTTGTAAAATATTATGTTGGGTCCAAGGCTTAATATTTCATTTGTTTGTTTTATTAAGGACTCCTTATCTAATCTAAACTTGTCTTTCCTTCTTTTTCAGATGTCTTCAGACACTGCTTCTGGCTGAAACCCTATAGGCTCCTTCTCTCTCATGAACCTTTGTGGGAGAGTCATCTTCGATGGTTCCAACTTTAATGATTGGATTAGGAACATCGAGATGGTCAGTCGCTATAAGGACAAGAAATATGTCTTCGACAAGGAGCTAAAGGAGATGAGTCTTCTGGTACTCTTGAGGAGATTGTTGAGTTTAGGGCACACTCTACCTTTTTTAGATACACCAGGACCTGATGGAAAGATACCATCAGAGTGCTCTTCAAGAGAGGTATGAAATCATCTCTTCCATGATAACAACTAGGATGAAGGATGGTGAACCCATCACGGGCCACTTGCAGAAAATGCAAAGCTTTGTGGACCGATTGCTAAGGTTGAATGTAAACTTCCCTAAGGAGCCGGCTATAGAGATCATTCTACACTCCTTACCTCTATGTTATGATTAGTTTTGAATGACCTATCATATGAACAAGGAGGAGGTCACACTTAGCTAACTTCAAGGGCTTTTGAGGACTGTCGAAAGTGGTCTCAAAGGTAAATCGGTTGTTACTACTCCTACCACCGCCCCTGTTCGGGAAATAGGACAAGGGAAAGGGGAGAAGAGGAAGGCTTCCTCAAATAGCTGCAATGGAAAGTCTCTTGATGGATCCTCTTCAAGTGGGACCAAGGCTAGTTTTGCTGCTCCCATTTCCGTTCCTAAAGAAGCAGAGTGTTTCTACTGTCATGAAAAAGGGCATTGGAAGCGAAGCTGCCCCAAATACTTGCAGGATGTTAAGGATGGGAAGGTTAAACCCACCCATGCAGGTATTTATACTATTCTATCTAAAAATTCATCACATTCTAACTCTTGGGTGCTTGACACAGGTTGTGGATTTCACATTTGTTCTAATGTGCAGGGCCTAAAAAGAAGTAAGGATGTGGAGCACGGGAAGATAAACGATCATGGAGAATACGAAGGTTTCACATGTCACCAAGATTGGAGTTTACTCTTTATTGCTTAGTAGTGGGTTAAGAATAGATTTGAATAATTGTCGATGCTCGTTTGATATGGCGAGAAATATTATTTCCTTCATGGTTTGTACAAACAAGGTTTCACATTTTCGTTTGATAATGAAATCGGTGCAATAAATGCTTATTATAATAGTGTTCTTTATTTTAAAGAATTACCTTGTAATGGTGTATATGAAACTGTGAATGTTGTAGACAACTTAGAAAATGATGTCTTGCATATCGATTCTTCCAATGAATTGGATAAAGCATGCTTGTGGCATTGTCGTCTTGGACATGTTAGCAAGAAGCGCATAGGCCAACTCCAGAAGGTTGTAGTTTTGGATTCATTCGACTTAAGGTCGAATGACACTTGCAAATCTTGCTTACATGGAAAGATGATTAAATCACCCTTCACTGGTACTTGGGAGAGGGGTTAGGGTTTGTTGGATCTCATACACACCGATGTGTGTGGGCCCTTCAGAACCGCCACAAGGGATGCTAACCGCTTCTATGTGACTTTTACTGATGATTACAGTAGATATGGCTATGTCTACTTAATCAAGCATAACTCAGAAACCTTTGAGAAATTCAAAGTGTTTAAACAGGAAGTGGAGAACTAGCTGGGGAGCAACATAAAGATGTTCTGATCCAATCGAGGTGGTGAGTATCGTCGTATCGAGTTCCAGGACTATCATAAGGAGTGTGGAGTTGTTTCACAGTTGATGCCACCAAGGACACCATAGCTTAATGGTGTGGCTAATAGGTGCAACCGAACCTTGTTGGACACGGTTCATTCCATGATGAGTTGAGATTTGTTACCAATCTCATTATGGGGGTATGCCTTAGAGACTATCGCCCATATCCTTAATCTAGTCCCTACCAAGAAGCTTCCAAAAAACCTTACGAGATGTAGACTAGGAAGGCCCCCACATTAGACAAAATCAAGGTTTGGGGTTGCGAGGCTTTCGTGAGGCGTGAGACTCACGACAAGCTCAAACCTCAGAGTGAGTGGTGTATTTTCATTGGCTACCCACAGAAATCCATTGGTTATCTCTTCTACAGACCGAATGACAATGTTGCCTTCGTTGCGAGGAGAGGAGTATTTCGCGAGAGAGAGCTCATAGGCCAAGGAGACAGTAGGAGGCAAGTTGACCTTGAAGAGCTTCCAGAGTCAAGCGGTGAAGGAACCTCAAACACTAGCGATCAACCTAAGGAGGAAACTCCTGTTGAGCCAATTGACAAGTCTGTACCTCTGAGGTGTTCCGGTAGATTTAGTGTTCCACCTGTGTTCTATGGTTTCCATATTACTGCAGAAGGTGATACATTTATTAGTGAGAGCACACTGGTAAATTTGGATGAACCTAATAACTACAAGGAAGCCATAGTGGGCCTCGAGTCTGCCAAGTGGAAAGAGGCTATGGACAACGAGATTCAGTCCATGTATGACAATCAAGTTTGGAACATGGTTGACAATACCAGGTCGTAAGACATTCGGGTGCAAATGGATCTTCAAGAAAAAGACCGACATGGATGGGAAGGTACACACTTATAAGGTGAGATTGGTTGCGAAGGGCTTTACTCAAACTCCGGGAGTACATTATGATGAGACCTTCTCACCAGTAGTAAAGATTAAGTCTATTAGGGTTATGCTAGCCATTGTTGCATTTCATGATTATGAAATAAGGCAAATGGATATCAAAATCGCTTTCCTTAATGAAAAGTTGGCTAAGGATGTTTACATGAATCAGCCAGAGGGTTTTGTCGATGCAAATTACCCAAATATAGTGTGTAAGCTTGAGAAATCCATTTATGGATTGAAAAAAGCATCTCGCAGATGGAACCTTTGTTTTGAGGAGAAAGTCAAAGAGTTTGGCTTTTCGAGAAGCGAGGATAAGTCCTGTGTATATGTCAAAGCTAGTGGGAGCACAATTAGCTTTTTAGTACTGTATGTGGATGACATGCTACTCATAGGAAATGACATCTCAACCTTGTAGGAAGTTAAGTCCTGGCTTGGGAAGTGTTTCGTTATGAAGGACCTCAGAGAAGCTGCCTATATTCTTAGGATAAGGATATTGAGAGACAGGGGTAAGAGACTAATTGGACTTAGTCAAAGTACCTACTTGGATAAGGTGTTGAAAAGATTCAACATGCAGGATTCCAAGAAAGGTGACTTATCGATGCAGAGCAATGCCTAACTGAGTAAGGCTCAGAGTCTGAATACTATATGCTTCTGCTGTTAGCATGATCATGTATGCGATGACTTATACTCGCCCTGATGTGGCCTTTTCTTTCAGCATGGTCAACAGTTATCAGGGGAATCTAAGCAAGGCTCACTAGACTGCGGTAAACAACATTCTCAAGTACCTGCGGAGGACTAAGGACTGGGTCCTTAACCTCGGTGGGAGTGATGAATTCAAGGTGGTGGGGTATAGTGACACCAGCTTTCAGACCGACAGGGATAATTTCCGCTCTCAGTCGGGTTGGGTCTTTACCCTGAATGGAGGAGAAATAACTTGGAAAAGTTCCAAGCAGGAGACAGTAGCTGATTCAACTTGCGAATCAGAGTACATAGTAGCAAGCGAGGCGAAAAAGGAGGCAATATGGCTGAAGAACTTCATTGGAGACCTTGGAGTCATACCGGCTATAAAGGAGCCTATGGAGATTATCTATGACAACAAGAGTGCAGTTGCCTTAGCCAAGGAACCAAGGGAACATGACAAATCTAGGCACATCGACAGAAAATACCACTTCATTAGACATCGAATAGAAGGACTCGTCGTGGTAAAGAGGGTATCATCAGATGAGAACCCGACAGATCCCCTTATGAAGGGATTGAGTAAGGTTAAGCATTTACAACATGCGAGGCACATTGGGCTGAAGGATGATATTAGTTTTAATAATTAGAAGGCTTTCGAAACTTGTAATAGTTGAAATGTAATTGACATTTGATGTTTAAATAAAAGGTGCTTTTTATTTACTAGTATGGTACTGTCTTGTATCAATCATTTACTATTGTTTCATTTTGCATGTTTTGACTTCCAAAATAATTGCATTACTCAAACTATCCATAGTCGATCATACGTTGGAAGTAGGTATTGAATCAATACTATCATGAATTTGGTTTGTAGATTTGTCCGAATGGTATTAGACATAGCAAAGTTTGCTGCAACATTCATGAGTGCTCATAAGGTCTAAGTATCGGATTCAACCTGCTCTCACTTGTATCACTTCATGGAATTTATCTGGAGTGATCGTGAGATGATAATATCATATAAGTCTTCAAACCTAGATATATGAGTTGTTTACTATGAATTGGTCGTACATTGATAGTACGAAAACGCATCAGTAACTCGATGTTATAAAACGCATGGTTGTGTACAATTTGATGAATAATTAGTACAAGCATATGAGTCGAGTTTTATCTGTTCCTTTTAGTCCTTGGAGGATTAAAAGCGATATCTTCGGCCCTTCAATGATTTTGTTTTGACTTATGTGTCGGGCCCGGTCAGAACTAAATATATGTGTTCGATTAAGTTCGATGTCAAACAAATAGAAAATCGGGAAACAAATTGTTGGACAATAAGTATGACATTGTTCCATGTATTTGTCCGGCTGATATCTTGAACAGAGGATTATGTGATCACTTATCTAAAATGGAGCATCTTGTTTCGACAGAGTATTTTAAGATTTACGATTTCTAGTCGGTGTTTTAAGTCGTACTTGCAGTTATAGTTATTAGACTTATCCAAGTGGGAGACTTTTGGATTTAGTGTCTAAGCCTATAACTATAATTGGTATGTAGTTGACCCGAGAGTAGCATGGTCGCTTTGGGTTGCATGGCACCGAATTTTTTTGTAAGGATGGACTTTTGAGAAAAGATATATGTGATTTGTTAATATATTATAAGTTCTAATATATTAATGTGAAATCATATTATTTAATTAGTATTGATCAAGAATTAATTTGGAATTGATTTTGTGATCAAAAGACACTAATTAAATATAAGGGGTTCATTTGGTAAATCATTCATTCTTATGGTGTCGGCCAATGTTCCATGATTCCTTATGTTGGGCTAAACCCATGTGATGACCCATGGATGATCCATGGAGGCTAAAACTGATAGAGCATGAGGAATGTGGAAAACCATGGCTATTAAGGCTTACATGGTGTAACCCTAATTCCACAACACTATATAAGAAGCCCCTAGGCTACCAAAATCGGCACCCTAGTGCTCTTAGAGATACATAGTCGAATTTGGTGCTAGATAATCCGTTTTCAAGTTCTTCCAATTGTTAGTGGTGTTGTGTGAAGCATTTGAGGCATTACACTTGGGGTGCTAGGCTCTTAAAGGCTTAAGGAATCAAGCTACAAGAAAAGCTATGTCATTATACTAGATTTTTGTATTACATATACTTCATAGTATGCTAGTTAGGATGAAACCTTGGAAAAATGAAAATTTGCATGTATAATAGAGAAAACATAGATCCAAGATTTCTAGGGTTGCGTGCACACCTTAGGAGTGTTAGAATGCTCAAAACCCTTCAATCTGGGTCTCCAGGTCGATCCCCTTCATCCTGGAATTGGTCTACAGCTCAGCTAATGTTCGATATGATGAGTTCGCCTCGAACTCCTAAATATACCTCCTCAAAATGCTCAAGTACCGGGTCACACGTGTTTGCTCCGTAGACACGTGCTTAGGGAAAAATAATAACCTCTCGTGGAACATCCTCGTGATCTCAGTCACCGTCTCTATCTTCTACTTGAGAGATAGAAACTCATGGGCCAATCATTCCCTCTCCACCTAGTGAACAAACTCATCTTGAAAAACCTCGATAAACCTCTCCCAATTCACCGCAGCATGCTCTGCAGGAGAATATACAGTCGTCACAAACTTCCACCAGTCCTTTGCCCCAAGAGAAGTTGATTCAGTGCAAATCGAACCTTCAGGTTCTCAGGGCATGAACAAGTATAAAAACATCTCTCAACATCAGAGATCCATGTCATCACAGCAACCGGGTCCTAGGTCTTGTGAAACTTTGGTGGCTTCATGTTGATGAACTCTCAGAACATCAATGAATCACCCCCTGAGGCCTTGCAGCTGCAAGGGTTGTGTTGGTTGTGGCAACAGAAGACTCAGTGATAGAAGCATAGTGCTCATCAAAAGTCTCGATCAACATGGTCTTACTAGACCCTAACATCTCTGGGATGGCCTCCCTGATAGTTACGGCCACCTCCTCGACAATGATCTTGCCGATCTCATCGTCACTAGTACTCGGTCTCTCGGGGTTGTTGGAGTCTGAACCTCGAGTAACCACCATATTCTCTTAAACATAAAAATGGAAATCATTAGGTACAGGCTAAAATGCATGCACAACACTTATACATCCTTTCAATCTCGTTAGCATCCTAAGATTCCTTCTTGATTCGCGTACGGATCCAGTGCTTTCAGTAGTACGGGCCCAATACTACCTTCCACACCAATCCATATTTGTCCCAAGTTGTCCTCTTAAGACCCTAAGTCACAAGTACTCTATCGCACATGGATATCTAGCTATTCCCTCAGCATAATTCTCAAACTAAATATCTAGGCACTCATCCTAGACTACTCCTCAACGCCAAACTGCCTCACAAGGATCTCCGCCATTCTCGCCGTCTGCTCCACGCACACCAATTGTAGATGATACAAGGCTCGATAGACAGTCAAATAAATGATTCTTCCTCAATTCCCCAACCAAATAAGGAACATGAAGAAAGGATAAATCATGCATTCTAAGGCTATAAAGTCTTAACCATGTAAAACTAAGTAGCATACACAGAGCAAATAGCAAGGATAGGTTCAATCAAAGAAGCGACCTCCTAGGATAAAGCCACACAAATCAGGCAACTCTAACTCATACCTCCTGGAGATAGCTAGCCTACCATCTGCATGCAGTTCTAACAACTTAAGAATAACTCATCTCATAATATAATTAAGTAAGGGTATTTGGGAAATCACCGCTCGGGCTCTGGCTAATTGTACACACTGCTTTGTCCTGCTTTTCTCTTACAAATCCTTTACTATTTTGGAAAATCTTCTTAAGAAAAGCATTCCATTTTGAAAAAATTAACTCAACACCTCGGTTTGAGTCCAAACATACCTGAGGGTGTGCCTAAATCCCTCAAACCAAGGCTCTGATACCAAGTTGTAACATTCAAAATTTTTGAAAACAAAATTTTCATTTTTAAGTTTCCCAAAAACATAGTTCTTAACACCAGCCCATGTCAAATATAAATTTCAAATACATAACATCATAAACAAAGTCATAGTATCCCAGAATCCACAAAAAACCTCATTAGCATACAAGTGTGTACAATCATGCCGATGCCTTTGCCGCGATCTTGAGATGTACCTGAAACACATTTAAATCAACACTGTAAGCACGAAGCTTAGTGAGTTCCCCAAAATACCACATACATAAATAATTAAACTCTCAAGGCTATGTATCAATAAGGACCCTCAACTCATGTCTCACAGTGAAGACCCTCCGGTCTCACGTCTCGGTATGGACCTTCCGATCATAACTCAATATACATACACAGAATAATACAATAGCATAAGTCACAAAGACAAAATGCACATATATAACAATTAAGAACCGCCGGTCAACAACACGAATAAGACCCTCCGGTCACACATAAATTACCACATGGTATTTATAATGAGAAGACTCACCTCACATAGCAAAGCAAATAAATCTCGTTTGACAACTCGAAACTTTTTCCATTAATGTTAGCCCGATTCCATTAAATAAATTTTGAATTTTTATTTAGATCCGTCAAATTCTTATGGTTTGGAAAATCATTTAAGTTATATAAATAAATTTTATATACAAGAGTCGGAATCAAAATCGCGCGCAAACCCGAGTTACTTCCAAAATCAGCGAAAATCGGTCTGAACGGTGTTCACGGCCGTAAACCCAATCACGGCCGTAAACTGTTCATGGTTAGTGGACCCCACCACCGACCATACACCCAGCCTATAAATATGTGACTCCTACCCTCATTAATACTTTTCTGGCTGTGAACACCCTTTCTCTCTCTAAAAATCATCACCCAAAATCACAAGATTTCTCTTCACCTATCACTTTATCCGCCTTGGAACTCGTTTTGGAGCATCAAAACATTCGTTTTTCACCAAATCGATCTTTGTTGTTCTTGAGTGCACGGCCGTGAACCCTTCAAACCTTCAAAGGTCGTAAAACCTTCAAAGACAGTGAACCGTTGATGTCCTAGAATAGTTCGCGACCGAGAACAGTTCACGACCGTAATCCCTTCACGGCCGCAATTAGCCCTACATCGTGAATCTTGGCTGCAAACCCACTTTTCCAGTTCGGTCAAATCTCGGTAACATTCCTTAACCAAAAGAAAGTATTTTTCCAACACTATAATTAATGGTTTCGCTAATAAAATGAATATATGTGTTTAATTGTTATTAGGATCCCATTAAGTGTCGCGTATATCAACATGAGGGTCTTCATTTCCAGTTTCGTTGTCCGACACTTTCACGCAACTAACAGTGAGTTCATACCCCTATGCTTTTATTATTTTAACATTTTCAGGAGGGATACAAGCCAAACACAAATAGTTTTTATGAACTTGATACACTGAACTTCTACACGATTAAAACTTATGCAATTGATACAACCGAAAGATCACCACATTTTATAAAATGTTTAGATATCTTATCCCTTTTGTAATATGACGAGCATAAGGGAAGTTTTCAACTCAAAATAATAATTGCATAGTTTTCAGAATAATACACGAACCGGGCACTTAAACACATACAAACTATAATAGGTACAGTTTGGGATTTGAATACACAGTTTTGCCATTTCAGGATTTTACATTAGCAATCACTTAAACTATGACAGTTATAGTTTATGGTATACATCACTACTTTCCGAATACTAGAGTACCATACTAAATAATTATTTAAGTATAATAAGTATTACTCTTTAAAGTTTACATACGAATTCAAGTACAAGAGAACGATACAAAACTACACGTAAACTAGTGAATACAAGGTTGTGAGGCACTACTTCAATTGGTATCCTTCGGGGTACGATACTGAATCCTAACATAGTATAACCAGAGTCTCCTAGAGGGAGAGCGTGAGATTTGTGAATAGATCCATTCAGGACTGACAATCCCACACCTGAACTGCTAGCTATAGTTAGTCAGACATTCCTGAGGTGATGAATGTCATAATATCCGACACTTGAAAAGCATCGTAAAGGTCACTAGGTCGTATCAAGTATGGTTATACGACTCACAATAGTATAAACTAACTTTTGTTTACGGGATTTCATTCTTCATTAGTTTTATTTTAGTTAGTAGAACTGTTATACATTAAACTGGAGGATTCAAGGGAATAAAGTACATGGTTTTATTTTAAGTAATAAAACTACTATACATTACTGGTGGTAACCAGAGTTTTCAAAAAAAAACATATTATACATTACTGGTAGTAACCAAGCATACAAACCAACATTTTTATACACTGCAACAAGATATAGAAACGAACATTCATTGTTAATTCTACAACCCCTTAGTTTATGCACCTAGGTTATGTATGAAGAATATCCAATAAACTATGGAGTGTGTGGTTTCCGCCTCATTTCCAGTTCCTTGTTTGGTTGTGGGCGTGTGGTAGATCCACATAATCAACTGTCTAGTCAATATTAGTTTATGCATAACTAGTATGAACTAAGTGGTCATAGAAGGAACCGATATTATCACTCTTTAATTAAGAAAATATTGGATTTTTTGGGAAACATACATACATTTTCACAGGTTTATCAACAGGTTTTCATTATAAAAACATCGCTTATGAACTCACCAGCTTAATGCTGATTCTCTTTTCAACACCGCTTGTATTCTCAGAAAATCAGTAGACAGGTACTCTCGTAGGCTTTTGAGAAGACAGAGTGTATAAAGTAACGTCTTTTGTTTTTGCTATACTTTTTCTATATACAAACTATGTATCACATAGATGTAATATTTACTTATTCAATGTAATGGTTGTGTTTAGTTTGATTACTATGATGTAATTGTTTTGATACTATACATGACGTCCTCCACCCCCGAACCTTTCCGCCGTTTCGGTTTGGGGTGTGACATCTCGCACCCGAACTGCCAGTCTAGAGTCCACCTAAAATATGCCACAATATAACTCTAATAAATATTAATAACCTCCAAGGTTCTAAATGACGTGAGGCGTGGCGTGGCGGCAAGGCCAAGCCTCAAGCTTAACGAGCCATGGCGAGCCATGGCGTTTTTCAATGCGTGATGTAAGGCGGCGATTTTGTATTAATTTAAAATTATATTACCACATAAATATAAATTCATATTAAATATAACTTCTTTTTAGAAGTGTTAGATCAATAACTAATAACAAAAAGTTAACAAAAACTACTATACTTGTATCTCCAACTTGAAAAGACATAACAAAGAGCAAAAAACTGTGTCTCAAACAAAAAAACATGCACCATAACACATCAAAACGCGCCATGGCGCGCCATATCACGCCTTGCCACATGCCATGCCTAACAACAACGTTATGAGGCTTTTCGTAACGGCGAAGTCACGCCTCACGCCATGGCGAACCTTTTAGAACACTGATAACCTCATAATGCTAGACCGAGCCTCTCAACTAAATCTCAAAAGAGTAAAAAGAACATTTTGCCCTTACTCGTCCAAAATTCCACAAATTGACCTAAAACTCAAAATTCAATGAAAGTCAACCACCACTGAGTATGTTGGGCGTTCAACTCCTTACATTAGGCATACTGCTGGCTAAGCGTGCGACAGAGGCTTTCAACTCTGCGCTACACGTAGCTGGGTGTACGCACGACGTACTCCTCAAACTCCCACTGGTCAACCACCACTGGTCTTAACCTGTTAAGACAAGTAATCCAAATATAGATCTGAGCTAAGTAAGACCTCTTATTCCATAAAGTTGTTGAATTTAAGCCTTTGCATGGCTAGACAAGACCCAATCCCAAAAACTCTAACTTTCTCAACACAAAAGACCATACAGCTCATGCATTGATAGATATAGATGCCCAAGCACTCATTTTTATGGATTAGAACACTCTAATACACCTAAATGGATAGAAGAATAGCTCTGGAGTTCACCAAACTCACAAAGTTCCATATTTGGGACATAAAACCCTAAAAACAATCCAAAACAAGAACTAGAATAAACAATGAATATGGTTTGAACTTGATACCAATAGAAGATGCACCAAATGAAGTAGAACTCTGATCCAAGAGCTAGAAACACCAATTATCCTTCCTTCAAGGCTTCTTCTCCACCAAAAGCTTTACAAGGACACTCAAATGAGCCACAATCACTCACACAAGCTAGAGGGACGAGATTAGTGTTTTGAGGAGACTGGAGGCTAATAATTGTGGCTAAAAAATGAGGCCATCATGTTCCTTGAATAGGGACACAAGAAAATATTAGGGTTTTTACTGAGCCTAGTATGCCCGGCGTACTAGATGGCCTCCGTGACAAATGCTAAGTGCATGAGTACATTGCGTGTACTCATGTGTATTCCCCGCATACTCGAATGCCACCTTTTTCAGTACAAGGGCCAATATATATATATATATATATATATATATATATATATATATATATATATATATATATATATATATATATATATATATGGAAAAGTTCAATAGAGAATCATTAATATTCAAGGAACCAAGGAACAATCCAAAGCGTCAGAATTTAAAGCGATCAACAGCAAAAGAAAGGGTTGTAAATTTTTATAATGGACGTACATGTACCGGATTATAACAAAACTCACTTTCTTTTTTTAATTTAAAATTTTTTTAGGCGATGTTTTTTATCGAAAAAAAAATCCGAATATACCGTTGTTCACGATTTTTCGTCCTCTTTCCAAAGAGATCCATGATGATATATAAAAAATCGAACTTTTTTTTTCAAAAAAAAAACCCACTTAATTTTCTTATTTTTTTCAATATTTAAGCTTTTCTTTATAAAAAAAATCTAATTATACCAAAAATATTAATTTTCTGTACACTATTAATAAACATCAACACCGATTAAAAAAAAAAAAAAAACCTCGAACAGTATAGATTCACACTGTGAATCTAAACTTTAAATATTTCAATTTTTAACATTCACAATATGAAAAATCTCAAACAGTTCAGATTCACATTGTCAACCTGAGAAGGTTCACAAAAAAAAAAAAAAAAAAAAAAAAAAAAAAAAAAAAACCTCGATCAGTGTAGATTCAAATTGTGAATTTAAACTGTAAATATTTCAAATTTTAACATTCACAAAAAGTACAAAAAATATGAATTTTGATATATTTATTAATTTTTATCTATAAAAAATAGACCTTAACTTTTTTCATTAAAGAAAATGAAGTGGGATTTTTTCGAAAAAAAAAAAGTTCGTTTTTTTATATATCATCATGTATCTCTATAGAAAGAGGATGAAAAATAATGAATAACGGTATATTCGGTTTTTTTTTTATAAAAAACATGGCCTAAAAAAATTTTAAACGAAAAAAAGTGGTGGGTTTTTTTAGTAAAGGGTGGATTTTTTGGTAAAATCCGGTGTGTGTGCGTCCAATGTAAAAATGTACATCTATTTTCTTGGCCGTTGATTGTTATGATTTTCGATGCTCACGATTGGTTCATTGGTTCCTTGGTTAATTATGGTTCTCTATTGAACCTCACCCTCTATATATATATATATATATATATATATATATATATATATATATATATATATATATATATATATATATATATATCACTGTTGTAAAAATCCCGACTAGGTCCCGATTAATCTCTTGGCGCTACTCGACTGATTAGAGGGCGTCTACCAATTAATCCCTACATATATAATGAGTGAAACAGTATAAAATGATGAAAATTTAACATTTTGAACAAGTTTTATCTCAATGGAAACTATTTGAGGCATGATTAGTGTTGTATTAATCATATTAACCTATTTTGTTATGATATTAGTGGTATTAATCCCCCGATTAATCTTGGCGCTACTCGACTGATTAGAGGGCCTCTAGCAATTAATCCCTACATATATAATGAGTGAAACAGTATAAAACGATGAAAATTTCAAATTTTGAACATGTTTTATCTCAATGGAAACTATTTGAGGCGTGATTAGTGTTGTATTAATCATATTAACCTATTTTGTTATGATATTAGTGGTATTTATGAACTTTGATATGATATTAGTCATATTAAATTTTTTAAAATTCAACAAATTAGCAATTAATGATCCCCGGTTAATCCCCTGATTAATCTCCGCCTAGCCGATTAATCCCTTAACCCCAGTCCACCGACTAGCTAACGTCTAACGTTTTTTACAACCTTGATATAAGTGAGCCTGGGTCTGCTACTTCTCTCTCGTCTGTGAGTCAATATCTATCTCTCTCCTCCAAGAAAAAGATTGCAACTCGATTAGAGAACGGTACCGCTGAATAGACACAAATGCCCCGATCTCCTTCTTGAGCATGCTCAAGTACTGAGATATATGGACCTGCTCCAAAGTAGCATACTCGTAGTAGAAAATGGTTATCTCTGTTAACATCTTAGTGATCTTCGTCACCAACTCTGTCGTTTGCTTCAGCGAAAGATACTCCTGCGCTAACCTCTCCCTCTCTAATATTTAAACATACCTAGTATGGAAAATCTCTACAAACTACTCCTATTTCACTACATCTTTCTCCACGGGAGAATAAGTACCAGTCAACAGCTTCCATTAATCTTATGCCCCCAAGAAAAGAAAGTTTAGGATGTACCCGACCTTTTGTTCCTTCGAGCATGAGCAAGTGAAGAAACAGCCCGCTACATCTGATAACCACCTCATAGCAATGATCGGGTCCTTGATCCTGTCAAACTCTAGGGGCATCGTGTTGCTGAAGTCCCGGTACTGAAATGAACCTCTCCCCTGGAGTCTCGCAGCAGCAATAGTTGTAGTGGCTACGGCAACAGCAGCATCGGAGATGGAAGCATAACGCTCGTCAAACATCTCGATCACGGTGGTATTGATAGACCTAAATACATTCAAGATCGCCTCTAGAACAGACATGGCCACCTAAGTGGTGATCATCTTACGGATCTTATTGTCAGTTAATCTTGGCCTTTTCGGGTCGCCAACTGCTAATCGTGAACATCTAGTGATCACTATGTTGAAAAACAAACTAAAATACATCATAAAATCCATAACTCATACTATAATATTATTATGGGATCACTACATTTTCGGGGTTCACGGCTTCTCTGATACACGTATGGGTCATGTGCTTTTAGTAGTACGAGCCCATGCTACCTTCCACACCTACTTGTATTTATCTTAGTTGATCGTCGCGAACCATGCTGTTGGATTAGGTGTCTAAGCCCATAACTATAATTGGTATGTATTTGATTTGATTGTAGCATGGTCCTTTTGGGTTGCCTTCACTCATGCAACTTGACATGATGACTAGTGGAGAAAGAATAGAATTTATTATTTGAAATAATAAATTGGTACTCAAAATGATTTTATTAACATATTATAAGTTTAATATATTAATTAGAAATCATATTATTAATTAGCAATTAATCAGAAATTAATTTGATATTAATTTTGGAATTAAAGGAACTGATTAAGAATGGAGGGGTTGTTTTACAAATCATTGATTGTTGTGAAACTAGGCTACTAGACTCCTTAAAGAGGAGTGGACGAAATCATATAGGGAGGCCCTATAGATTTCGTTCAAGACCTACTCGTAAGAGGTCGATGGACTGCTAAAGCCTTAAGCAGGAAATTAGGGTTTCCTCCAGAAACCCAAGCAGCCCTCAGTCATATATAAACCCTCCTGGTAATTAGAATTTCTGCCCTAAGCAGA
The DNA here is from genome assembly GCF_002870075.4 of Lactuca sativa. Classification (NCBI taxonomy): domain Eukaryota; kingdom Viridiplantae; phylum Streptophyta; class Magnoliopsida; order Asterales; family Asteraceae; genus Lactuca; species Lactuca sativa. Next base: position 255,769,698 of record NC_056630.2, read on the forward strand.
ACGTTTTAACCCTAGCCGATTTTTCTAGTGTCTCTCTTCTCATCTTGTTGCATTAGGTGTTTGTGAACCATTAGAGGTGCAACATTTGTGGCACTAAGCTTTCAAGAGTCAAGGATCTTCAAGCGTGTCATGTTATTACTACATAACGAGTGATGTAATCTTCTAATCCTAATTTATATCTGAATTTCGAAAATTATATGCTAAAACTAGGGTTATTTCTTTGGTATTCAATATGCATGTTCAATTATTGAAAAACTTATATCCAAAGCAATTAGGGTTGCATGAATATATAGGTTTGTTGTTATGCTCATAACCCATCAGTGGTATCAGAGCCTAGAATGTTTTTCAATTGAAATGATGCAATAGTGAACTGTCCAAAGTAGTAGAAATGCGCTTTTTTGCTGTCTGATCTTGGAACTGGACGGGTTCTTGTATGAACTCGACGAGTTTAGTATCCAACTTGACGAGTTGACTCATCAGTTCCCTATTTTTTCGATTTTCAAATCTCGTTTTGATTACGATAATTACCATAATTCGTTTTTTAATGCCTACAATTGAATTTTTCTGAAAGGTAAAATGATATCCTTATCATAATTAAAGGATTTGGTTAAATTTCGATAATGATAAGATTATTTTTATTTAAAATTTAACCTAATATTGTGAAAGGTTTTTAAAATACACCCTTTTGGTTTTTAAATTTAAATTTGAAATTAAAAGTTTATTTTCGGAAATTTAAATGGAAAAATCTAGAAGATATCTTTATGGTTTTTATTAAGAATTCAATTAAAAGATTAACTAAAAGACAATTAATAAATCCATATATGGTTTAAATTTAACTAAATTAAAAGTTTAATTTATTAAAGGATTAAACCACTTAGTATTTTAAAAGTTTAAAATACACCTTTATAATATGTAAAATTAAAAGTCTAATATATTATATATGTATAAGAAAAGTCAGTCTTACCGTTAGTAGGTCTCATTCACGAAGCTGGTCTAAAAGGGGTGTTTAAGGAAACGGCCTGTAAAATGACCACCATTGGTAATCCACTATTACCCACCGCACTCTTGACTAGTAGAGGGTCGTTAGCCGAACGAATTTGATAGGAAACTCAATCCTCATTAAAAGTATAATGAATTATAAAGTAACTAAACGCTTTTATTAAATTCCCAATCTTAGTTACTTTAGGAAAAATGTGAATTTGATGCTAACCCATGAAATTGCACATTGCACCTTATTGGTCGTTAGTGGAGCGTTATGTGGTTAACCGACATACTAATATAGGAGCAATATTGTTGGCAATGGGTTTCTCGTAAATTATCATTGATTAATGGAGCGTGTGTGGTTAACCGGCACATTGATTAGGTGATAAATGGCATCGAGAGTACCAAGCTAATTTGCATAGTTATTCACATCTCGTTTGTGATCCTCAGCATCCCAGTGACAAAGTGAGAGCATAATCGAGATTAAACATGCCATTGAAAATTTTAATGAATTTCAAAAGATCTAGGAATTTCATCTAAAACCTAATTCATTTACAATTTCGTTTTTGTGGTGGAATTGGTAAATCATCATTTACCTACCTTCAAATAATTTTCAATTGGATTACGACATCCCTATTTTGAATTGTAAATTATTGTGTTGGGTCCTAGCCTTAATATTTCATTTGGGTGTTATATTAAGGATCTAAATAAGCTAACTTGAATTTTCTCCCTTTTGTAGATGTCTAGTTCTGACAACTATGGTCTTCCTCAATCCTTTGGAAAAGGTTTTCCTTTTGAAGATGATCTTCCATGTGTCGATCAAGGTGAAAGAACATTCCCTTCTTCGTGCACTGGTGGAACTACAAATCATAATTTTCTTCCTCCTCCTTCTCTAGTGATTCTCTCTAACCCACGTTTTCGTCAACTGGAAAAGTTCATAGTCACGGAAGTCCTATTGGCATGCAAACATTGAGATGGAAGTTTTGTGTGTGCGCACATCCTAAAGATAAAGTCGCGCATTGACATATTGGGAATGATGGGTGTCGTTTTCCCAAGGAAGCTAGTTGTTGACTTGGTTCTTTAATCGCTTCCTGATTCATATAGTCAGTTCCTTAAGGACCACTACATGACTGATCACGATGTGACCCTAATCGATCTAACATATTTGATAACTGTTGTTGAAGAAGCAATGCTTTGGCATACTAGTCAAGTAAATCTATTTGGAGGATCTGTTTCCCAAAGTTCCGTGGAAGTTAGTGATGGCAACGGTAAAAGTCCAGAAATGGTTTCTCCTCTTAAGGGAGAGAAATCAGTTAAGGTCAGAAAGTTTAACCGGAAAAGAAATGCCATTTCTGAGATAGTTTCACATGTCACTCCTAAAGAGTCTGTCTGTTTCCATTGCCGATTGAAGGGGCATTGGAAGCGAAATTGACCTCACTACCTGAGAGATCTGAGAGATGGTAATGTCAAATTGTATGACTTTACTTCAGGTACATCCCCTATCTAACTCCTTTATTAAGTTCATATTTATATATTCTTATTACATGATGTGTTAGTCACATTTTGATGTTTTGAAGGATCGAAGATAAAGAAGGAAGCTTAAAAGAGGAGTAGGCTAATTTTGATATGAAGAAATGGATTTCGGTCCCATGGTTCAATGATCAGGATTCGTAGCTGCTAATTAGGAGTTATAATAGATTCCTAAGGAATATCTAGAAACATAGTCATGTATATTTGCACTGTAAGGACAAGTTTTCCACACATTATCAATAAAGTGAATTTTTGTGGTTTATCTAATTTGCTTTATGATTACTTGCAACAACATTTATGAAAATTGGTGTTTATATTTCTATTATTAGCAATGTTGAAAATGGATTTGATTATTAGTTATATCGCTTGTGGTAGTGTCATAATTTAAAAGGTGAGGAAGGATTCTCATCACCCAATTAAGTTTCAATTAGACAGAAGCTTGGAATCTTACAATTCGAATTGTTTGATGTATGAGAATCTTGATCCTTGGTAAATTGAGACTAATTCCTTGTTCATATATATATATATATATATATATATATATATATATATATATATATATATGTGTGTGTGTGTGTGTGAGTCAAGTAAAGGACTAAAGGATCTAGTACACATTGATGTGGACTAGTCAGATCCACCACAAAGGACTATAGGCCCATTCATCATGATTTACTATTAGTTTAGTAAAAATGGTTATGCTATAAGATTAACTATAATTCTGATACCTTGAGAAGTTTCAAGGTGTAGCAGAACGAATAAGAAGAATCTGTTGGGCAGAAAGATAAAAGTTTCTCCAATATGAAAGGAAAGGAGAGTACATTAGTATCATGTTTTATGATCATCCTGATGATTATAGAACAAGGATACCTTAGTTCATTTATATGACTAAGAAGAGGAATCGGGTATTGTTGAAATGGTTAAATCAAGAAGATGAGTCATACTTCGTTCCAATATCAAGATTTAGAGTTATACTCTAGTTACTCCAAGATTGTAACTTGAGTAACATGTCCTAAGTAGGTTTGTAACACCTCATGAAATGTGGAGCAAAAATGTTGTCTTGCTCTAGGACATTTGAAATTGGTAGTTGCGATGTTTTGGCTAAAGCAAGGACCAACTAAGACCAATAATATGAAGTGTTTCTTGATAAGAACCCACACAAACTCTTGAATATTTGTTTGTCGAGGAATGTTCCTTTTACAAAGAATCTTATGTATCAAGAGGTTAGTAGGAGTCTTGATGGTCTTGAATTGTTTCAGGAACTAATGAAGAATAAACCTTTTAGTTATCACTAGCACACGACCTGAGATTGATAACCTATCGTGTTGACATATTCTTGTTTCTGTGCCCATTCCAGTTAAGTTGACTATGCATGTGAGTTCTATGAGTTCTCATTTGACTGCATACGGCAAAACTGTTGGATTAGTGTCTAAGTCCACAACTATAATTGGTATGTACTTGACCCGATTGGCATGGTCCATTTGGGTTGCATGGCATCAGAACAATTTGGATAGACTTTTGTGAGAAAAGGATATTTATGATTTGTTAATATATTATAAGTTCTAATATATTAATATGAAATCATATTATTTAATTAGTATTGATCAAGAATGAATTTGGAATTAATTATGTGATCAAAAGGAGACTAATTAAATATATGGGGATTGATTGTGTAAATCATTCATTCTTATATATGTGGGCTTATGATCCATAGTTCTTCATGTTGGGCTAAACCCATGGAGTAACCCATGGATACTCCATGGAGGTTTTAACCCATGGAGCATCAAGAATATGGAAAGACATGAGTTACATGGTGTAACCCTAATAGCCACCATATATAAGGACCCCATGGCTCAAGAAATTGGCACTAGTGTGTGTACACATGAGGGCTAGCCAATTTGAGCATAGGAACCTTTTCTCTCAAGTTATTCCAAGATGTTGGTGATGTTGTGTGAACCATTTGAGGTGGGCACTAGGCTCTTAAGCTCCATTGAATCAAGCTACAACAAAGAGGTATGTAATTCTACTAGAATTTATATTATATGTTCTTCATATTATGCTAGTTAGAACAATACCTTGCAAAAAATTAATATTTGCATGTATAATACAAAAAAAAAAAAAAAAAAAAAAAAATAGATCCAAGGTATTTAGGGTTGCATGTACACCTTAGGAGTGTTAGAATGCTCAAATCCCAACAATGGGATCAGAGCCTAGGCTTGTTTTCAATTATACTTGATGCAAATTGCTAAAAAAAGCTGGAAAAAATCGATTGTTTGGCTGTCTGGGCACTAGACTCGCCGAGTCCATGAAGAAAATCATGTTACTCATCGAGTAGGTTCATACACTCGCCGAGTAGGAGCCCAGTACAACATATTATTGAGGTTCTTGGCCAGAATTGTACTAGGAACATTACCCTAAGCTGTTTTTGATCTTGTAAACCTATTTTTTATGTGGTAATGTTCATGTTTGTCACACCCCCAAACCAAGGATGGCGGAAACGTCCGAGGGTGGAGGACTTCATGTGTAGTATCATAACAACGATGGCAATAGTGATGAAAGTAAACACAACCAACATATATATAATTGAAAGAGTTACATCATTGTATGAATTACATGTTTCAAAATCAATTACAATATGTTGACAATATATGATAAGTTTGACGCCTCAACGTCCCATCCTCAAAAGTACTTTGTTACCTGTTTAGCGATTTCCTGAGAATACAAGTAGTTTGAAAAAGTGTCAACACAATGGTTGGTGAGTTCATAAGCTTTTAATAGTAAGAGTTGGAAAATCGATCTTTATAACGAGTTGTATGCTACCAAGAAAATCCAATATTTTCCTTATAAAAGTTATGTGATCCTAAATACCAGGACCGAAAATGAACAAGTGATTTCCAGAGTTAATGATATGAACGTGGTTTTAAATCAGCATAAAACCCCTTTTTGACATGAAAGCGCACAAGTATTATTCCATACTTAAAGTAATTTCTGAGACCTAAATCGACATAACTCACTAATTTAAAGTTAGAACCCGTAAATCTTATGATTGTTAATACCACATGTGAGCTATCATAACCATACTTGACATAGACGGCCTCGTAATACGACGTTCTTCAGGCGTCGCCGTTTAATGACACTTGTCACCAAAGACCGGCCGGTCTAGCTGTTGCAAGCAGCTCTGGTGTGGGTTTGTCAAACCCAATATAGATCTATACACAACTATCACGTTCTCCCTACAAGAGACTCTGGTTACAATTTACAGGACTTTTTGACTTTGTTACTTTGGAAGTAACTCGAAGGGAATGACTCACAAATTTATTCATTAACAGATTTACGTGAACTAAAATGAAAACCTTTGGTAAATAAGTTTGAGAAGTAAATGATACAATAATTATACCTATTATAGTTTATCCAAAACATTTGTAATGTATAAGAATTCTTTTATGAATGCCTTAATGCTATGAATCCATAAACTATGCTCATTATAGTTTAATATACTTATTCTAAATGAATGAATAATCTTATTATGAATGACTATGTTTCAGTTTATGATGATAAACTAACAAGGAAACACATTCAATATTTAGAACTTATCGTTATACACTTTGCTCAACATAATACAAAGTGTTATGAAAGTTATAAGCTGTTAACAAATTTTCAACCTTTCTACACTGTTTTTGAAAAGTCATAGAAAAATCATACAAAGTTGAAAACTAAATCCGTAAATTCTGAGAGTTCCCAAAATGTGTCTAGTTTACTCATAATTTTTATCATGATTTTTAATGACCTCCAACTTGGGGGAAAAAGTCCATAATCACAGACTGGTCCGGATTGGTGATTGAAATGATAGGCAGTTTTGTAAAAATCACCATAAATTGTAGAAACCTCGTATAGAGATGTGCAAGTAGTCATTTTAAAGCTAAGAAGTGGAACTACAAGCACCTAAAACAGTTTTGAAAACTAAAATGTTTAAGTTGTCCAAAACAGTCCGTGAATGGAGTTGAACTTTTCTGATGAAGGCTGTTAGAAAAGTTTAGTTATGTTCTTGATGTTTTGACTTGTATTCCCCCCCCCCCCCCCCCCCTAAAAACTTGAGAAAACATGAAAATGTAGGGGTATGAACTCACCTTGAGTGATTTCAGTAGGTAAGTGTTGAAGAAGAGAAGTGTCCAACCCAAGAACACTTGAAGAATCACTTGAAGATTCGAAGATCTAACAAGAATGTGATGATGTTTGTGTAAGCAATCTATGATTTTGAGTAGGAGGATGTGTAATAATCATAAGAAAGATGATGATACTTACTAATTGTAGGAGAAGAGTCTTGGAGTATGCCTTGAAATTCTCGAATTAGAGAGAAAAAGATGAGAGAGTTTGGAGTATGGTTCATGGTAAAAATGAGAGAATGATTAAAGTGTGAGGAGAGATGATTGATGTTCCAGCCCTAAGAACGTGGGAATAGTTGAAAATAATGAGAAAGGACCTATGAAGTGACTAGGGATGGGCTGGTGGTGAATAGTGACATGGAGTGGGTATGGGAGGGGTTTCTTGTGTCATAGAAATAAGTAAAGTCAACACTCTACCTTTGTACTTCACCCACTCTCTTTTGGATAAGATTTTATCCTTAAAAATGTGATTAATTAATAGTTAAGGGTCCTTATATGTTAAAATAAAGTTTTGGGTGAAAATCCCATGTTAAAACAATTAAAAACGGGCCTAAAATGCGAATTTAGTCGAAAACCGGGAGAAAAAGCATTCCCAGCAAGGTTCGGTCCCTAGGCCGAGGTTCGGTCCTTGCTGGTGCTGAGCCGGAAGCAAGAAGTGAACCAGAAGCGAGAAGCGAAGGGCGAGGGGTCAGTCCGAAGGTTCGGTTCGGTTCTTTGAGTGAGGTTCGGTTCAGTTCAGCAGCCTTCTTCATCAGGAGGGTTCGGTTCCTAAGGGGACTTTCGGTTCCTAAGAGGGGTTTCGGTTCCTAAGAGGGGTTTCGGCTCCTTAAGTCCGTTTTTCGCTTAGACTTCCGTTTTTGGGCTGTTTTCGCCAAATTCGAGGGTCGGGGATGCCCCGAGTGATTATAGAAAGTTGGGAGAGATTTCGAGAGAGATTTGAGAGAGATTCCACATACTCAGAGAGATTTGGGAGAGATTTGACATTCTTGGAGAGATTTCACATACAGAGAGATATTTGGGAGAGATTTCATATTCTTAGAGAGATTTGGGAGAGATTTGACATTCTTGGAGAGATTTCACATACAAAGAGATATTTGGGAGAGATTTCATATTCTTAGAGAGATTTGGGAGAGATTTGACATTTTTGGAGAGATTTAACATACAGAGAGATATTTGGGAGAGATTTCATATTCTTAGAGAGATTTGGGAGAGATTTTTCGATAAGAAGAGATAGAGTGAAAACGATTGAGAGCGGTTTCGTGTGTGACGAATGTGAGTGTCTGGCTTCGCAATGCAAGGTTCGTAAGCCCCGTTATGCCATGTTTTAGGATCTTACACACTCCCTATGAGTATGCAACATTGTTTTATGGTTCTTGTTCATTGTTTAGCACTAAGGTTAAAGAAATTTAAACACACGAACTTTCCAAGTGATGTTTTCTCATTAAGATAGTGAGTTATACAGAAATTACATTATGCAAATCCTAATATACAAGTTTTAATAGAGTTGACCGGTTTGACTCGTTGACTTTGTCCGGCTTTGACTTGACCCGAATTTGACTATTGTCACATCATCCCCCCGTTAGAGGGAATTTCGTCCCGAAATTTACGGTTTGGCTGGGACTTCAAGAGTTTAGGAAAAGATGCGGGTACTTTTGTTTCATTTGGTCTTCGCGCTCCCAGGTGAACTCAGGTCCTCGTTTAGCGTTCCATCGAACCTTCACGATGGGAATACGACTTTGTTTCGTTCTTTTGACCTCCCGATCCATAATCTCAACTAGTTCCTCTACGAAGTGGAGATTTTCGTTAACTTCGATCTTGTCAAGAGGTATTACAAGTGTCTCGTCGGACAGACACTTCTTCAGGTTCGATACGTGAAAGGTGGGATGTACCTTATCGAGTTCTTGAGGTAATCGAAGTTTGTATGCCACTGGTCCCATCCTGGCAAGGATTTCTAATGGACCAATATACCTTGGATTCAGTTTCCCACGCTTGCCAAAACGTATCATTCCTTTCCAAGGGGAAACTTTTAGTAGCACTCGATCACCAACTTGGAATTCCAAAGGTTTGCATCGCTTATCCGTGTAACTCTTTTGCCGATCTCGGGAGGCCTTCAGCCTTTCTCGGATTTGAACAATCTTTTCTGTGGTCTCCCTTATGATTTCAGGACCAGTGAGCGTGCTATTAGGGACTTGCCCCTAGCTATCTGAGTATCCCCCACTTCAGCCCAACATAGGGGTGATCTGCACTTGCGATCGTAAAGAGCCTCGAATGGAGCAACCTTAATGCTAGTGTGATAGCTGTTATTTTAGGAGAATTCAATCAGCGGCAAATGGGTATCCCATGCTTTACCAAAGTCTATCACACAGGCTCTCAACATGTCTTCTAATGTTTGTATAGTGCGCTTGCTTTGCCCGTCGGTTTGTGGATGGTAGGCCGTACTCATGTCTAGCCTAGTTCCCAAGGATTTCTGCAGGGACTGCCAAAATCGCGAAGTGAATCTACTATCTCGGTCAGAGATAATAGATATTGGTACACCATGCAGTCGCACAATCTCCTTGATGTATATCCTGGTTAACTTCTCCATCTTGTCGGTTTCCTTTATTGGCAGGAAGTGCGCAGACTTGGTCAATCTGTCTACGATTACCCATATAGTGTCAAACCCGCCTGAAGTCTTAGGCAGCTTGGTTATGAAGTCCATAGTTATCCGTTCCCACTTCGATTCTGGTATATCAGACTGTTGTAGTAGTCCTGAGGGTTTCTGGTATTCCACCTTGACCTTGGCACAAGTCAGACACTTGCCCACATAAGTAGCAATCTCGGCTTTCATATTCGGCCACCAGTATAACTTTTTGAGGTCTAGATACATCTTGTCTGACCCTGGATGGATGGAGTATCGAGTCTTGTGTGCTTCATTCATGACCACGTCTCGGATACCACCGAACTTCGGTGTCCAGATTCGGTTACTGAGATAACGAGTTCCGTCATCCTTGACTTCTAAGTTCTTATCCATTCCCCTTAATGCCTCACTTGCCACATTCTTTGGTTTCAAGGCTTCTAGTTGAGCTTCCCTGATTTGCGTGGCCAGGTGGGAATGGATGGTCATGGTTAAGGATCTTACTCGACGGCCCGAATATTACTTCCTGCTTAGGGCATCAGCCACTACATTGGCCTTGCCCGGGTGGTAGCGAATTTCGCACTCGTAGTCATTTAGCAGTTCAACCCATCTCTGTTGCCGCATATTGAGCTCTTTTTGATTGAGGATATGCTGAAGACTTTTGTGATCGGTCAAGATGGTGCATTTTGTGCCGAAGAGGTAGTGCCTCCAGATCTTTAAGGCGAACACTACCGCCCCCAATTCAAGGTCATGGGTAGTGTAATTAACTTCGTGTGTTTTAAGTTTCCTTGACGCGTAGGCAATGACTTTCCCTCTCTGCATGAGCACGCATCCGAGGCCTTGATTTGAAGCATCGCAATATACCATGAAGTCATCAGTTCCTTCTGGAAGAGACAAAACTGGTGCGCTGCATAGGGCTTGTTTTAATGTCTGGAAAGCGGCTTCTTGTTTATCTCCCTACTTAAACACCACACCTTTCTGAGTCAAGGTGGTGAGTGGTTTGGCGATCTTGGAGAAGTTTTGTATGAATCTTCGGTAGTAGCCAGCGAGCCCTAAAAATTGTCGAATTTATGTCGGCGTTGTAGGTGCTGACCAGTTTTCGATAACTTTGATTTTTGAGGGATCCACGTGTATCCCCTTCTCGTTGACCATATGGCCAAGAAAATTCACTTCTCTGATCCAGAATTCGCACTTAGAGAATTTGGCGTAAAGCTTCTCAGTCCTCAGTGTTTCCAAGATTAGCCGGAGATGTTGACGGTGCTCTTCCTCGCTTCGGGAGTAGATTAAAATATCGTCGATGAATACAATCACGAATTTGTCTAAGTAGGGTCGACACACTCGATTCATCAGGTCCATAAATACTGTCGGTGCGTTCGTTAATCCGAAGGGCATTACCACAAACTCATAGTGCCCGTAGCGAGTTCTAAACGCAGTCTTGGGGATATCCTCTTCTTGAACTCATAGTTGATGATAACCCGACCTCAGGTCGATTTCTGAAAAGTAGCTTGCTCCTTGGAGTTGGTCGAAGAGGTCATCAATTCGGGGTAGGGGATATCGGTTCTTGATAGTGAGTTTGTTTAGCTCCCAGTAGTCTATGCACATGCGAAAAGATCCGTCCTTCTTCTTTACAAACAGGACCGGTGCTCCCCAGGGTGAGAAGCTTGGCCTGATGAATCCTTTGCTCAACAGTTCATTTAACTGGCTGGAAAGTTCTTGCATTTCTGCCGGTGGTAAGCGGTATGGAGCCTTGGCGACGGGGGTAGCTCCTGGGATTAAGTCGATCCGGAATTCGACTTGTCGTGCGAGGGGTACACCTGGATGATCTTCGGGGAATACATCGGGGTAGTTGCACACTTCGGGAATGTCGTTGATATCCCTCACCTCTTGTTTCGTATCTACTACGTGGGCTAGAAATGCATGGTATTCCTTTCGGAGATACTTTTGGGCCTTGACGCAAGAGATGATTTGCAAATTTGAATTGGATTTGTCGCCATAGATGAGGAGGGTTTCGCCATTTGGCAGATTAAGGCGAACGGCCCTTTCGTAACATAGAATGTCGGCACGATGGGAACTTAACCAATCCATACCGATGATTATGTCAAAGCATTTTATTGTGACCGGCATCAGGTCTACTTTAAACGAATGGTTGTCTAGAGTGAGGGTACACCCTGAGTATATATCATTAGTGTGCTCTTCTTTCCCATTAGCCATTTCTACTACGTATGTATCTTTTAATGAATGAGGGGTTTGTTTTAGTAATTGTTTGAATTCATGGCTCACAAAACTCTTCTCTGCTCTACTATCAAATAGTACGCATGCATATGTGTTATTGAGGAGAAACGTAACAGAAACCACCGAGGGATCCTTGACTGCTTCTCCATGTCCCATCGTCAGGACTCTCCCTACACCTCCAAAATTGGTGTTTCGTGCTTTTGGGCAGTTTCTTTTGAAGTGCCCTGCCTCTCCACATCCGTAACAGGTTTTACTTGCTCCGGTGTTGGAGGCTGGGGCGACTTGAGGGGCGGATTGGGCTGGCACTTTACAAAATCGAGCAGTGTGCCCCTTCCGGTTGCAATTACTGCAGTGCATTTCCCGACAAGCACCGGTATGGTAGAAGTTGCACTTGTTGCACTTGGGAAGAGTTCCTGCGTATTGCTTTGGTGGCGCTGGAGTGGTAACAGTAGTGGCTGCACGGACAGCAACAGTCTGTTGCTTCTTTGTGGGGTCCTGCGCCGGTTGTTTCTTTTTACTGTTCCAGAACTTCCTCTTGTTGCTCCCTCCTTTTGTTTGGTCGGTGGTGGCGACCATGGTGCCACGGCTGGCCCTATGATCGATAAGTTGTTGTGCCAATTCCTTGGCACTCTCAAAGGTAGTAGGTTTCGAGGCCAAAACACTATCATGAATCCGGGATGATAGCCCCCAAAGGTGTCACAACTGGAAATTTTGTGTCATGTAATCCATACACTCAAGCTAATGTGAATCAAAAGCTTAGGAACATGTGTAACACCTATGATTATAATTTCAAAAACTTCAAGTAAATGCATCATACAAGTACTACAAATAGTCATCAAACAATTGGAAACCCTAGAAGTTCTTGTTTAGGTACACCTTGGACTAGAACTTCCTTATTGGATCCAAATGGACCAATAAGCTTCCAATTTGACTATCAAGGGCTTAGAACCCTAATTGGGCTCTAATTGGACCCACACTAATTTATTTCAACATTTTGGGCCATGTTGGGCCTAGAATGAAATGAATTGAAAGCTTTGATCCATGAATACCCTAAACTAGTTCAACAAAAATGGAAAAATCATACTATATTCTTTTATGAGAAAATTCACCCAAATTAACTCTAATATTGGGCTTAGGGGCAAAGGCCCAAATTCTTCCTTTTCCCTTTCAATTCTCGGCCCAAGGCCCAAATCCAAGGAAGAGTTGACTTTCAAGTGACACCTCATAATTAACCAAAGGACTTCCATGCAAAATATCTCACATACCTCCATGCACATCACCTCAAAATCACTTCTCTTCTCTCCTCTCTCTCACTCTCGGCCGAAACACACACACACACATTCACAAATCTCTCACAAATTCTCTCTAGATCACTCAAGAACATCCCTCCCTCTCCACTCAAAAATCTCGAGTTTTAGGAAGCATTCAAGAGGAAATTTCCACAAAATTCTTCATCTAAGGTAAGATTATGCTTGGATCTATGAATTAAATTCTTTGTTTTATCAAAATCCTTTCCTAATCTATGCAAAAATCGTGATCTTGCATCCTAGAACCATCTCAAACTCGAGATCTTCATCAAAGGGTGCTAAGGCCAAAAATCACTTCATCTTTCTTCCATCTTTTCCTCAAAAACCGAAAGCTTCAAACAAGGTGAGCTTCATACCCCCTATTTTCTGTTTTTATGAGTTTTGTGGGGGGGGGGGGGGAATACAAGTGAAGGTGTAGATCTATATGTGTTTTGTATGCCTTTTATGATTTCCATGCTTACATGTATGCTTTTGTGTGCTAAAATGTTGAATCTAGCCATAAAACCCCTCAAAACCGAGATATATCTTATGTTAAATGATTTTTGCATCAAATATGTTTCTACATACAAAGTGTTTCAAGAAAAATGGCTAAGTAGTTTAGTAACAATCTTCTTTGGCATAAAAACACAAATTTTGGGCCTAAAATGTGAAAAATACAAAATCAAGGGTCCAAATTGACATATCACGAATTCTGATGGATGAGGTGTGCCAAAACAGTTTCAATAAAACAAATTCTGGAAATTTACTCATTTAGAGGATTAAAAACATAAATTTCAAGCTTAATGGGCTAAAAATGACATTTTCGGCCCAATGAGGCCCATTATGCGAATTTTTCTGTTTTGGAGGGCCAAAACTGTGATTTTCTGTAAAACAGTGGACCATAAGTGATCCAAGTCCTTTTCAAAGGTTTAAAATGCTTTTTAAATTTAAAAAGGACCAAAGTTGCAAAAATTTCACAATTTGGGCCAAAATTGTCAAAATTGCGAAAAGAAGGGTTATAACCGAGAAAACTGAAATTCCAGGGACTTAAGCTGTTTTCTATGAAAAATATGCTGAAAAATATTTATTTCAATAATTTTTGGTGTTAAAATGTCAAGAAAATTGATTTAAGGACCAAACCGGAAAGTATTTAAATAAAGGGTTGAAAAAGTAAATTTTACAAACAAGGAGGGGCTGAAAACAGAAAATTTTCAAGACTAATTCAATGCATGCAATTTGACCAAATAATGGTACCGCGACTATCGACGAAACACAATACACTACAATACCAAAATCATTGTAAAACGAATTGGTTCGGTCTCGAACCAATGAAAATCCGAAACTACTAACATGGCGACACTACGATACATACAAATAACGTTTGGGAACTTAACTTACATACGAGTGTGCACAGACATCTACGCACCATCTTTGGGCCCCAAAAGTGTAAAATCTTGTTTGTTGGGCCTAGCTAGCCCAATGACCTGATCTTAAGGCCCGAAGACATATTTTTTTTCTACGAAGTGTTGGGTTTCACCGACTTGGCACAACGTAGAGGGACTTTCAATGGCTCGTATACCACTGGTCCCCAAGGGTCCTTTGGTATTGCTAGTAAAGTCTACATATTTTTGCGAGGCGGGTCGGGGACCCCTCGTACATATTTTATCCCCAACCGGCTAATAGAGTCATCGAGGTCTTCGTGCCCTCTCTCTCTTCGGATGTGGTACGACACGTAGTCAGGGCGGCTGGATAACGTGATTAGTACGGACGACGCCTTCGGGATCGTTAGTATAGCTATAAACTGGGCGTTTGTGTAATGCGGGTTTGTAGTAATTAATCATGCGAAAAAATAATCCAACATCGCCTGGGAATGAGACTACTATTTTTGTAATGGTTTCAACGCAACTTAAAGGAACTCAAAGGATTAGGAAAACATCGGGTTTTCCTAGGTTTTTCAATACATATCGGATTCGAAATGCATACAATTTTAGTGAACAATTGTTACAAGTATAGAAACAAACAAGCATACTTATGGATCTTCACAACCGTTTTCAAAAGCTTCTCTTTTCAGAAAATATCGGATTTTCTGGTGGTTTTCAAACGATACGAAACATTGTTTTTTTTAAATACAACTTGTGAACTCACCAACATACCATATGTTGACGTTTTTCAAAATACTTGTATTCTCAGGGAACCCTTGAATCAAAGGAAATCATATTCAGTGATGGCTTGCAGTTTGTTTATGTACGAGTCGAACAATTTATTTTTGGGAATGTAATATTTAAATAGTGTATGTCATGTAAACGCTACTGGTTGTACTATATTAATGAATGGTGACGAATGTTGTTATGTTTCATATATATTCAATGTTATGGTATACAATTGAGTCACAACAGCCCCCAGACGTTTCCGCCGTCTGGTTCGGGGGTGTGACAAAGGTATCGTTCTACCTTTTTCTCCTCCGGAGTGACCATTTCAGGACAGAGGAGTGCTAGGTCATTGAATCGGGCGGTATAAGCTTCGAGATCCGTCCCCGACATCTTGAGATTCCAGAGTTCCTCTTCGAGTTTTTGTATTTCTCCCCTCGGGCAATACTCCTTTAACATCAACGCTTTTAAGTTTTCCCAGCCTATGGAGTTAGCCACTGCAGGAGTAAGTGACTTAACTCGGCCATTCCACCAAGTAAGAGCTTTTCTTGTGAAAGTGAATGCCGCATACTTGACTTTGCTCGCTTCGGGACAAGCACAGATTTCGAAGACTGCTTCGGTCCTTTCGAACCATTGCATCAGCGCTATGACGCCCCCGCTTCCGTCGAAAGGATCGGGTTTTCCATTCGTGAAGTCTTTGTAAGAACACTCCTTAGTACGCCCCGTGCTGTCCCCCTGATTCGAATTAGTATTCCCGGATCCGGAACCGCCGGAACCATTTGTACCCATTTGCGACATTGCTGCCGCCACGGCTGCTGTTACTGCAGCCTGAAACATCACAGGATCAAACTCCGGAGGTGGTGGCGAAGGGGGTGGTGCTGAGTTTCCGGAAGGTCTTGGTCTTTCCTTGGTGGCATGGTTCTGACATAAAAAAAATAAAAAGAAAAGACTTTTCGGTAAGACTTCAATGGTGATAACGAGTCGAGTGTTACTTGTTTCATCTCAATTGTATTTTATCCGAGTTTACTAATTTAGAAGGTAATTCATCGAAAAGTTTATGCAATTAAACTTATGAATTAAATAGTGTTGACCCGAACAGAGTCATGTGTTTGGTTCGTGTCAGCATCCAAGGAAGTAAAATAAATGCCACATTCATTGATAATTTGTTAGTACATATTGTTTTGAGAAATTTGGCCTCATAAGGGTCTACATTACATCATAATAAAAGATAAAGTTTTGGCAGTACAAAAGCCCCTTTGACTAGTGTGATCACTTAGTCGCGAGGTCAACCTATTCGCAATAAAGAGTAGCACCAACGCATACTCGAAATCCTAGATTTATAACAAAATATAAGTAGCGCGAACACTACTCGTGGTGGGTAGCATCTGGTCCATGGTGGCCCTGGGATGAGGTCGAGGCTCCCTGAAGTTCCGCAATCCGGCGTTCGGCCGCGATCACTCTCTCCTCGAGAGCTGCGTGCCTCTCCTGGTACTCCCTTACCTCCGCTCGAGCAGCGGTAAGGTCCTCGATGAGTTGGTCCACTGGATAGAAGTCCCTCTCCAAATCCCGGGTGCGTGCATCGGTAGCTGCCGTAATAGCGCGGAGATTTCGAACCTGGTCTGCCATTTCCCTACTCTGGTTCCCCAAGTTCGTGATGCGCTGGGTCATAACAGGGAGAGCTCTGTCAGCCGGTCCCCCGTGACTGAGGTCATAGTAACCTCGTTGGTCGCAATAGGGTGACCTCTGGCGTTGTTGCCGGCTCCACCTCTCGATCATGGTTGCCCAACGGGGCTCAGGCCCGTTGTGCCGCCAGCGGTTTGCAGGTACCCTCGCGATGTAAGGAGGGTTGAAGACTTCCTCCTCTGGATCTTCTTCACCTTCATCCTCATCCATGTCCACCGCGTCGTCTTCCTCTTCTTCTTCTTCGGGTTCTTCTTCGGGATCCTCTTCAGTCAGCTCTTCTGGCTCTTCCTCAATCCAGCCGGCATTTCCCTGGTTAGGAAAGTATGGGTCTCCTGGTAGGTGAAATCCTGCCATGTCGTCTGCGCGAGAATAGGGGTGTAAGAAGCAAATAGCGGTAGATATTAATAATATTGCGATATAGCAACATACAAATACTCATATAGTATTTTAAATGTTTAGATTTTGTTCTTATAGCATTCTTTGTAGGGTGAAGTTAGGTAATTAGATTTGTTGCCCCCCTACGACTATCCCCCGATAAGAGTAAGTCACCTCTTGGACAGATATAGTTGATCAGGCTATATCCTTCCCAGAACTGATTACTCGTACCAAGGCATACTCGTAGCGTTCAACTCCTCTTCTTTTAGTTTATGTTCTTCTAGTTATGACACCACGCGAGTATGTAATGCATGTAGGTATACTTTTAAACAAGAACTATTCGTTTTCTGAAAGTATGACCCGTTAGAATGTTTTAAAATCAGAGACTCGCAGTCCCAAATGTGTTTATAGTTTGTATATCCTATGTTGTTTGATATACTTAATTCACTATAAACCGTGCTCTGATACCAATCTGTCACACCCCCAAACCAAGGATGGCGGAAACGTCCGGGGTTGGAGGACTTCATGTGTAGTATCATAACAACGATGGCAATAGTGATGAAAGTAAACACAACCAACATATATAAATAATTGAAAGAGTTACATCATTGTATGAATTACATGTTTCAAAATCAATTACAATATGTTGACAAAATATGATAAGTTTGACGCCTCAACGTCCCATCCTCAAAAGTACTTTGTTACCTGTTTAGCGATTTCCTGAGAATACAAGTAGTTTGAAAAAGTGTCAACACAACGGTTGGTGAGTTCATAAGCTTTTAATAGTAAGAGTTGGAAAATCGATCTTTATAACGAGTTGTATGCTACCAAGAAAATCCAATATTTTCCTTATAAAAGTTATGTGATCCTAAATACCAGGACCGAAAATGAACAAGTGATTTCCAGAGTTAATGATATGAACGTGGTTTTAAGCATAAAACCCCTTTTTGACATGAAAGCGCACAAGTATTATTCCATACTTAAAGTAATTTCTGAGACCTAAATCGACATAACTCACTAATTTAAAGTTAGAACCCGTAAATCTTATGATTATTAATACCACATGTGAGCTATCATAACCATACTTGACATAGACGGCCTCGTAATACGACGTTCTTCAGGTGTCGCCGTTTATTGACACTTGTCACCACAGACCTGCCGGTCTAGCTGTTGCAAGCAGCTCTGGTGTGGGTTTGTCAAACCCAATATAGATATATACACAACTATCACGTTCTCCCTACAAGAGACTCTCGTTACAATTTACAGGATTTTTTGACTTTGTTACTTTGGAAGTAACCCGAAGGGAATGACTCACAAATTTATTCATTAACAGATTTACGTGAACTAAACTGAAAACCTTTGGTAAATAAATTTGAGAAGTAAATGATACAATAACTATACCTATTATAGTTTATCCAAAACGTTTGTAATGTATAAGAATTCTTTTATGAATGCCTTAATGCTATGAATCCATAAACTATGCTCATTATAGTTTAATATACTTATTCTAAATGAATGAATAATCTTATTATGAATGACTATGTTTCAGTTTATGATGATAAACTAACAAGGAAACACATTCAATATTTAGACTTATCGTTATACACTTTGCTCAACATAATACAAAGTGTTATGAAAGTTATAAGTTGTTAACAAATTTTCAACCTTTCTACACTGTTTTTGAAAAGTCATAGAAAAATCATACAAAGTTGAAAACTAAATCCGTAAATTCTGAGAGTTCCCAAAATGTGTCTAGTTTACTCATAATTTTTATCATGATTTTTAATGACCTCCAACTTGGGTGAAAAAGTCCATAATCACAGACTGGTCCGGATTGGTGATTGAAATGATAGGCAGTTTTGTAAAAATCACCATAAATTGTAGAAACATCGTATAGAGATGTGCAAGTAGTCATTTTAAAGCTAAGAAGTGGAACTACAAGCACCTAAAACAGTTTTGAAAACTAAAATGTTTAAGTTGTCCAAAACAGTCTGTGAATGGAGTTGAACTTTTCTGATGAAGGCTGTTAGAAAAGTTTAGTTATGTTCTTGATGTTTTGACTTGTATTCCCCCCCCCCCCCCCCCCTAAAAACTTGAGAAAACATGAAAATGTAGGGGTATGAACTCACCTTGAGTGATTTCAGTAGGTAAGTGTTGAAGAAGAGAAGTGTCCAACCCAAGAACACTTGAAGAATCACTTGAAGATTCGAAGATCTAACAAGAATGTGATGATGTTTGTGTAAGCAATCTATGATTTTGAGTAGGAGGATGTGTAATAATCATAAGAAAGATGATGATACTTACTAATTGTAGGAGAAGAGTCTTGGAGTATGCCTTGAAATTCTCGAATTAGAGAGAAAAAGATGAGAGAGTTTGGAGTATGGTTCATGGTAAAAATGAGAGAATGATTAAAGTGTGAGAAGAGATGATGGATGTTCCAGCCCTAAGAACGTGGGAATAGTTGAAAATAATGAGAAAGGACCTATGAAGTGACTAGGGATGGGCTGGTGGTGAATAGTGACATGGAGTGGGTATGGGAGGGGTTTCTTGTGTCATAGAAATAAGTAAAGTCAACACTTTACCTTTGTACTTCACCCACTCTCTTTTGGATAAGATTTTATCCTTAAAAATGTGATTAATTAATAGTTAAGGGTCCTTATATGTTAAAATAAAGTTTTGGGTGAAAATCCCATGTTAAAACAATTAAAAACGGGCCTAAAATGCGAATTTAGTCGAAAACCGGGAGAAAAAGCATTCCCAGCGAGACCTCTCGGTCCTAGGCCGAGGTTCGGTCCTTGCTGGTGCTGAGCCGGAAGCGAGAGGCGAACCAGAAGCGAGAAGCGAAGGGCGAGGGGTTAGTCCGAAGGTTCGGTTCGGTTCTTTGAGTGAGGTTCAGTTCGGTTCAGCAGCCTTTTTCATCAGGAGGGTTCGGTTCCTAAGGGGACTTTCAGTTCCTAAGAGGGGTTTCGGTTCCTAAGAGGGGTTTCGGCTCCTTAAGTCCGTTTTTCGTTTAGACTTCCGTTTTTGGGCTGTTTTCGCCAAATTCGAGGGTCGGGATGCCCCGAGTGATTATAGAAAGTTGGGAGAGATTTCGAGAGAGATTTGAGAGAGATTTCACATACTCAGAGAGATTTGGGAGAGATTTGACATTCTTGGAGAGATTTCACATACAGAGAGATATTTGGGAGAGATTTCATATTCTTAGAGAGATTTGGGAGAGATTTGACATTCTTGGAGAGATTTCACATACAGAGAGATATTTGGGAGAGATTTCATATTCTTAGAGAGATTTGGGAGAGATTTGACATTCTTGGAGAGATTTCACATACAGAGAGATATTTGGGAGAGATTTCATATTCTTAGAGAGATTTGAGAGAGATTTTTCGATAAGAAGAGATAGAGTGAAAACGATTGACAGCGGTTTCGTGTGTGACGAATGTGAGTGTCCGGATTCGCAATGCAAGGTCCGTAAGCCCCGTTATGCCATGTTTTAGGATCTTACACACTCCCTATGAGTATGCAACATTGTTTTATGGTTCTTGTTCATTGTTTAGCACTAAGGTTAAAGAAATTTAAACACACGAACTTTCCAAGTGATGTTTTCTCATTAAGATAGTGAGTTATACAGAAATTACATAATGCAAACCCTAATATACAAGTTTTAATAGAGTTGACCAGTTTGACTCGTTGACTTTGTCCGGCTTTGACTTGACCCGAATTTGACTATTGTCACAATGTTAATCCAATTTCAAAGATAATTGTCAATAGATTCATGTTTTGTATTAGTTGAATGATTAGGCTAATTACATGAAAATTGTTTGATTTGAATTTTCTTATTCTTATGAGTTGATTTAGATTAATAGAAAAGTAATGTGATAATATGTTTTCAATCCAAATTAATCTAAAAGTTGTTCATAAAATGTGTTTTTGTAACTTGTCCTCAAGTTATATGAAAAGTCACATTTATGATTATTAAAACTCATAAGATTTCCATAAGTTATGAAAAATGGAGAGTCTCATTTTTAAATGTTTTAAAGTCTTCCATAACTTGTCCTCAAGTTATGGAACTTGAAGAGTTTTTTCATTAAAACTACTTTAAACACATAAGTTATGGAATTGAAAAGTTTTGAATAATTCAAAACTTGCCCTCAAGTTTTGGAATTTGTAAAGTTTCCCTCATGAATACTTTAATTCCAAGTTAAGCCCTTAGAATTTTAAAAGTTAAAATTCAACCCTTATACTTTATATATATATATAAGAGCAAGTGATTCTTACTGATGAGATTAAAACTTAATCTTGAAGATCGATTAGATCTTAAACAGGTAAATAAAGATTAAACAGCAGGAACTCAAAAACAATAAACAATTCAAGAATGAATCAAACGTGTCGAATGATTATAAAACAACCCTCAGAAGAGCTCGATCAAGAACATCAACTGTAGAGGGTTAGAAGGTTTACAGGAACGATAAAGAAAATCAAAGCTGTCGTAATTCTCTTCTATTGTATTCTCGATCGTTCACCTAATATGCATGCAAGCATATACTTATATAGTAAACCTAACAGGCTCACGGTTGGACAAGCCCAAAGCGGAGTACAAAATAATTGGACAAATAACCGAGCCCAATGACGCAATACTTAAACGAATCTTCAATCCAACAATCTCCCCCTTTGCGTCAATTGGAGCGAGATCTTCACTTGTTACTTGGGCCAGCAGTAGCGGCAGGTACTTTCTTCTTTACAGTCTGAAACAGACGAGAGATAAGAGCAAGTATCGTCTGTCTGAATCTGATGTACCATTGGATCATATCGTTGAAGTATTTGACATCGTCCGCTGCATTCTCTTTACACCGACGGATGATCGACATCACATGCTCAAGACAAGCATTGGTATAAAGATGTTTATCCGCTAAAGAAAAGAGAAATTTTGTCCTTCTGCTCTAGTGAACATGACCGAATTACGCTTCGGGTCGATTTTGCCCATCTTCATTTGATTGAGATCACTGGCCGATCCAACAGGAGATATCTTCGGTTTCTTCTTGAAGACTGTGGCTATCTCCTGATCCATCAAGGCGACCTCCATGATATAACAGACTAACATCCTTTTGAGATGGTCTATAATTGGACCATATTCAGCTTCATTCGTCAAAAGGATGTTATGCAAAACGATCCAATCATGAGGGTTGAGGTTCGGTAGATCTGCTAAAGATATAAGATGTTCGGTTCTAGCAGACCCTCGAATCACCCTGAACCGAACGTTGATGAATCTCCCTTCAGTATATGGCTTCAAGACCCGAACATTAACGATCTTCTGAGCGCTCCATGTTTGGTACTGTGGTTGAGCGGCCTTCAGATAGAATTCGATTAACTCCCTATCGACCTCAAGATTAGGATGAGGGACTTCAAAAATGTTGGAGAAGGCGTGGAAGATAAACGCCTTTCGAGTCAAGGGCATATCGAACTACGAATCGACAGAATTGTAGCAGTCGAAAGAGATCACCGGTTCGAGCCATAGGATGCTAGGAGTATCTATGGCCTCCTTTATCATTCTCTCCCGAGTCCAAGCAGGGAAAAGAGTTTTCCTGCTCTCAAGGAGATCGTGGGCTTCTTTCTTCTTGTGTTCGGCTTCTTCAGCTTCTTGCGCCACATGAATGTTATCATTTTCAACATTGCGACTATTTTTGCGTTTAAGCAAGTCAGCAATGGTTTCTTTATCATCTTCATCTTCTTCCTCAGCTATCTTCTTTCCTTTATCCGTCACACCCGAACCCGAAGTTTGACCAGTCGAAGGAGGTTCGGTTGTGTGAGCAGCTGAGGAGGTCCAGGGCAGGAGCAAGTTTTTCAGCAAGGGTTCGCCTCACCGAATGATTGAGAATCGGATCGTGTGCTTCCAGGATGTTGGATAGGGCAGTGTGTACATCCGAAACACATGTTTTGATAACCTCCCGTTCGGATTGAAGAGCTTCAATCTGTTGCTGAGAGTTTGAAAGTTGAGCGCTCTTGACCTTGAGGGCGGTGGTTTTATTAGCAAGAACGTCCATTAACGAGTTTTCGGCAGCGAGATCCTCTTGAAGTTTAGCGAGGCGCTCGTCAATGGAGGCACGAAGGGCCGAGTTGTCGTCGCTGATGGATTGGCGAAGGGTAGCGAACGATTTCAACTCCGTTGAGACGAACGTGGCCAATTGTTGAACGATTGGTTCCAAAGTTGTCTTTGTTGCATCAGCGCTCTCCTGAAAGGACTTTAATAGGGAAGAGGCTCCAGAGAATAGTTTATCGACTTTTTCGGTCGCTGCCTCACATGCTTTTGTGGATGCGTCTATTGCTGCAGTGGCAGAGGCGACGGAATCATGCTGAGCCCTGGAGAAGGCATCAACAATCTTCTGAAGAGCGGCTTCAGAAAGAGAGAGGACTGAGTGTTGGAGGATGAAGCAAGAAGCAAGTCAACCTTCTCATTTAGCTCCTTAAGATGCTTCTTTGTTACTGGAGCATCGTCCTCGTCATCGCTTTGAACTTGAAACGGACTAAAGTAGACCAAATCGAAGGTCATATTTTCCCCTCCAAGAAAAGGGTTATCTCTATCAGAGGCATGATTTGGAGATGTTGGGGGTGGTGAAGCTGGGGGTGTGGTGGTATGTGTAGGTTCAGGTTGAGTGTTGGTGGGGGTAGTTTCGGGTGGTGGTTGAGTGTGGATAGGTTCGGTTGTATGCTGGGTTTCGGTTGTATGCGGAGGTTCGGTTACAGGTGGTGTTTCGGTTGCATCGGTATGAACCCCCGTATCAGATACGTTGGTTTTAACCTTTGCAGTTGTGGTTGTTGTATCTGTGAAAATGGGTGGTGGTATAGGGAAAGAGGTTTTAGGAATGGTGGTAGTGGGGTTTATGGTGGGAATGGAAGTAGGGATTGTTTGAGTAGGAGAGGGAATGGGTGAGACATGAATTTCCATGTCTGGGGTAGGTGATCGGGGTGGGGTGTTGCCTCTTGGAGGGGTTTCGCCTCTTTGAGAGCCGTCCGAACCCGAACTCTCGCCTTCTGAGTCACTCGAAGAGGAAGCGATAACAAGCTTTCGCTTTGGTTGAGTCTTCCATCTCTTCGGCTGCGGGGATTGTGCAGCTTTGGTTGGTTTCCTCTTCCTGGGAGAAGGACCTTTAGCAGCTTTGGTCACTTGCTTCCCTTTATCTGCCTTTTTGCCCCTATTAACAGGCTTGTCAGCATCGGGGATGGATTTGAGCATTTCCTGTGTGAGTTCCCTCGGTCCAGACGCCTTGAACTCCTTAATAGTCCTGATGATCCTGCTGTCAGATGGAACATCGCCGTACATTGTCTCCAGAATGGAGCCAATGAAAGAAAACTTGGATGCATCTGAGACGATGATCTTCGTGGTATGAAAAGTACCGATCGAAGACATCGATGCACCGGCAGCAGTGGGGACATCGAACTTATCCATCGCCCACTTTGTGATGAGAGTCCAGAACCGGGCATACGACACCTTAGAATGTCGTGAAGAAGAAGAGAGGCTCTGGATGAGTTGTTGCCAGAGAACAAACCCATAGTCAAGATTGACACCGTTGTAGACGCCATACATTATCGACAAGAAGAGTCGACTAGAACCATCGGATCCTGAGCTCCGTTCAGATAAGCCCTTGAAGAGGACTGTAAACATGCCGTTCCACTGTGGCGGCAAGCAGGATTTTTTAAACTTCGCAACGGAGGTGAGCACCTCCGTGTACCCCATATTGTAAAACATGTTGTAAAGATGCCCAATCGGTATCGTCTCCGGATTAATCCTTGAAGGATCAGCAGCAAACCCTAGCAGTGTACCAAATCGTTGCCTTGAAATCGAGGTCTTGTGATCAGAAACCTCGAAGAACACCCTATCGACTGCTTTATCATAATGTGCAGTCGCATACGCCTGAGGGGTTAGGTCAATCACCAAACACTGTTGAGGGCGAATGGGAAGGATGTGTGAGGTGGCATGGACTGAGGATGATTCTGCCATTGTTGAAGGTAGGAAGAAGAAGATGAACAGGAAAGCTTTAGGGAATTTTTTTTTTGCTCTCTTGGAAATCCGGATGCAGTAAAGAGGTAAATGGGAGTGGAGACTGCCTTTTATAGTGGGTGAAAGGAGAGAGAAAAATCGGTTCAAATCTTCTATGGAAATACGAAAAGGTTTTCCGGAATGACAGATGTGTGACAGTTAAGGCATGCGATGATCACGTAGGAGAGAGAGTGTCAGATTCCTAGGAACACGCCGCCCAACAAGCGCCGTTTCAGAACAAACCGTTTCAAATCCACACGCGCCTTTAAGTGCCAGAGAGGAACCGCTTGAAATTCGCACACGCGTCCATTATGTCAGTAAAAGAATGGGCATTTCAAATTCGCACGCGTCCCTTTTTACCGCCGTTTGAAATTCAATCCGTTTATCTCCCACCTGAGTCAGCAACCCTTCATCTTATCTTTTGAATGGCATCTTTTGAAGTAATTTCCCATGTGGATGATTTTTGACCATAACCCGATAATAAACCACCAAAGCAATAATACAGCCCGTAATTATTAGTACCAGAATTTTGGAAAATCAAAGATTTCCATGCTAAGAGTGTAAAAAGAAAAGAAATAAAGCAACTCTTTTTAGGAATAAATGTGATGTCAATAATGACACGAAACAAATGATCCCAGGCACGAATCTCTTCCTTCAAGGTCAAGAGAGACCTTAAAGTGTTAGTGTGGTTTCCCGTTGAATGACGATCAAACATTTATTAAGAAATGTTGAAAGGCTTCTTTTAAGTAGGCTACTGAAGGGTGGCTTTCGCTTTGATGCAACAATTCTAATCTTGAAATAAGAAAGAAAGTGAACAAAGTACTTGTGAGACCGGTGTAGCCTGTTGAACAAGTAGGTAGGAATTAATTTTAAAGTGGCTTGGAAAACATGAAATCTCAACACAAAAAATGTAAAACTGGATCCCAAGGGAAGAAATGTTATGGGGTTTAACAATTTCATAGGAATCACACAAAATAAAATTTGAGATTTCATCAAGGTACATCCGTCAATTCTTTGGTGAAAACTTGAGCAAATTAATTGGTCACCGTCAATTCAGATTTGGTGTTGAATTTTGGGTTTCACTCAGCTCGTAGTAGCACGAAACTAAGATCATAAACACAGTTGTTGTGTAACCATAAACCTCAGTGGTAATTTCTGAGAGTCTCAAGGGTTACGTTGATGAAACGAATGTAATGGAGAAATGTAATGGAGATGGTGTAAGAAATTAAAGTACCTCAGCTGCAAAAATAAGGACCAAGCAGAAAACTCTTATCTCATATGAGAAGAGAGTGAGATAGCTCACGATTAGAATAAATGTGGTAGCCTAATTGGGAAGACAAGGTTTGTTTATACCAGGTCATTAAGGCTATTATTCAAAATCTTATGAGGCTTGGGACACATACAGCAGCATGCTTCTAGGGACACTTAACTAATTCAGCAATTTTTATCCCCATAGACGAACGAACACACAAATAAAAATAAAATAAAATAAATATTTTTGGAGTTTTTGATATATAAAAAAATAAAAGAAAATAAATTAAATTAAAATAAAAAAAAATAAGCAAGAAAAAAGATTTAGAAAGATTAAAAAAAACTTTGGAAAAATTTGGTAACCGAACCCGAACGTTCGGTTGGTTTCGGTTGAGAAAAGTTTTGAAAAACCGAACCCGAGCGTTCGGTTGGTTTCGGTTTTGGAAAATTTTGAAAAACCGAACCCGAGCGTTCAGTTGGTTTCAGTTTAAGAAAATTTTGGAAAACCGAACCCGAGCGTTCAGTTGGTTTCGGTTTAAGAAAATTTTGGAAAACCGAACCCGAGCGTTCGGTTGGTTTTGGTTTAAGAAAATTTTGGAAAACCGAACCCGAGCGATCGGTTGGTTTCGGTTTAAGAAAATTTTGAAAAACCGAACCCGAACCTTCGGTAGGTTTCGGTTTTGAAAATTTTTAGAAAACCAAGGAATTTAGCCTTGCAATAAGAAAATACTTTTGACAATAAGATAAATAACTTTGAACAAGAAATTTACAACCAAGAAATCTACCTTTGTAGCGATGAGCGAGTCAGATGATTTAACCGAACCTGAACGTTCGGTTAATTTTGCTTCTTACGTTTGAGGTTGAGAGGTAGTTTGAGGTACTGACTCTGATTCCATCATACCTAGCCCTTGTAAAATTCTGTTGAATGATGCTTCAGGAAGAGCTTTGGTAAAGACGTCAGCCAGTTGATCAGTGGATCGAACAAAGTGTACTTCAACGTTCCCATCTTCCACATGATCTTTGATGAAGTGATACCTCAGTGCTATGTGTTTGGTTTTAGAGTGTTGCACTGGGTTATGACAGATCCTAATTGCACTTTCAGAGTCACAATATAGTGGGATCTTCTTCATATTGAGTCCATAGTCTTGAAGTTGACTCTGGATCAAAATCACTTGGGAGGTGCAGGATGCAGCGGCTATGTATTCAGCTTCGGCAGTAGACAACGACACGCACGTTTGTTTCTTTGATTTCCAGCTAACCAACTTCCCGTCAAGGAATTGACAGCCGCCATTGGTGCTTTTTCTATCGAGTCCACATCCTCCAAGGTCTGCATCTGAGTAGGCTTGAACGAAGAAGCCTGAGTTGGAAGGATACCATAGACCTAAGGAGGCAGTTCGCTTGAGATATCATAGAATGTTCTTCACTGCAAGCATGTGAGGTTCGCATGGGTTTGCCTGAAATCTAGCACAGTAACACACAGAAAACATGATGTCAGGCCTGCTAGCAGTAAAATACATCAGTGAGCCTATCATTTGACGATAGAGCGTGATATCAACAGCCGGTTTGTCTAGCGATAGAGTTAGCTTGGTGCCGAATGCCATTGGGACTTTGACTTTGGAATCTCCCATCATACCAAACTTTGCTAGAAGAGTCTTCGTGTAAGCTTCCTGATTGATAAAGATGCCTTCGGGTCCCTATCTAATATTTAAACCAAGGAAAAGGTTAATAGGACCCATTGAGCTCATTTCCAATTTAGTCTCCATCAGCTTTCTGAATTCAGCTGTTAGGCTGGGATTCGTTGAGCCAAAGATGATATCATCGACATAAATTTGAACAATCATAAGGTGGTTACCTTCCTTTTTGCAAAAGAAGGTTGGGTCAACCGAACCTTGTTTGAATTTGGACATCTTTAAGAATTTAGTTAGCGTTTCATACCAAGCTCTCGGAGCTTGTTTGAGTCCATACACAGCTTTATCCAGAATGTAGCAATGATTTGGATATTTTTCGTTCACGAACCCAGGAGGTTGCTCCACATACACTGTTTCTTCGAGTTCTCCATTAAGAAATGCACACTTGACGTCCATTTGGAACACTTCAAAGTTTTTGTGGGCAGCATAAGCAAGAAATATTCTTACAGATTCCAGCCTAGCTACAGGAGCGAAAGTCTCTTCATAATCAATCCCTTCCTCCTGACAATATCCTTTTACGACCAGACGAGCTTTGTTCCTTATAACGTTCCCTTCGTTGTCCATTTTATTCCTAAAGACCCATTTGAGACCAACAACCGAGGCATCTGGAGGAGTTGGAATGAGGCGCCAGACTTTGTTCCTTTCAAATTCGTTCAGTTCGTCTTGCATCGCTTGAACCCAATCGGAGTGATCGAGAGCAGTGTTAACTGTGTTCGGTTCAACTTTTGATACGAATGAGTTAAACATGCAAAATTCAACTTTGGAAAATAAGGATGTCTGTTTTGCCTTGAGTTGTGATCGGGTCAGAACCTTTTCAGAGACATCCCCAACCACTTGAGAGATAGGATGATCTCTGGTCCATTTGGTGAGGGGAGGGTAGTTTGGATCAAAGGTTGGGTCCAGTTCAGCATTGATCATTTCTTCTGGCTCGGATTGGCTTTCATAGTCGAATGACATATCAGCTTGCTCCCCCTCGATAGATGAGCTTTCTGGAATGCTTTGAGAAACTTGAGGTTCATAGGTTTCTTGAGGTGCTGGTCTTTCAGGCGTTGATGCACCTTCGGATGGTGAAGCACTTTCGGTTGAAGAAGTACTTTCGGTTGGAGAAGTACTTAGCTCCCCCTCCACATGTGAGGTCGGCTGAGTTGATGACGGTTGATCCTCCCCCTCGATTGAAGCATCGTTTGATGGAGGTTCGTCAGAATTCGATCCTCCTTCGTTCATTCTCCTGGCAGCTTCTTCGACAATTTGCTTCATATGGTCTACCTTGTTGTCTGCTGCGCCTGCTTCTGAGAGAGTAGCTTTCTCTGGTTCGTCAAATAGCTCCATAAACTTTTCGAATAGATTAGCGATCGAGACTGTGACTTGGCCAGTTTGAGGAAAGATTTCCCCAGCTGTGTCTTCTTTGGCCTGTAGCTTTTTGACATAGCTATCGTCGAAAGTCACGTAATAAGTCTCTTCGATTTTTCTCGAACGCTTGTTCAGAACTCTGTATGCTTTGGAAGTGAGAGAGTAGCCCAGAAAGATTCCCTCGTCGGCTTTGACATCAAACTTGTTGCGGTGTTCTTTAGAGTTAAAGATGAAACACCGTGAGCCGAACACGTCGAAAAATTTCACATTGGGCTTCCTGTTGTTGAAAATCTCATAAGGTGTGAGCGTGAATCGCTTGTTGAGATATGACCTGTTCTGTGTAAAATAAGCAGCAGAAATAGCATCAGCCCAAAAATAAAGAGGTAAGGAAGCAAAACTTAGCATTGTTCGGGCAGCTTCACACAAGGATCGGTTTCGTCTTTCGACAATTCCGTTCTGTTGAGGTGTGTAGGGAGCTGAGAAGTTGTGACTTATTCCTTTTTCTGCCAGAAATTCTTCAAATTCTCTGTTTTTGAATTCCAGACCATTGTCGCTCCTGATGTTGCGAACGACCTTCTTGAGCTGTACTTCAATCTGCTTGATGAACACTTTCAGCTTATGAGTCGCTTCAGATTTGAGCTTTAGAAAGAACACCCATGTAAACCGCGAAAAGTCATCAACAATAACAAGAATATACTTGCTACCACCGATGCTTTCGATAGATGATGGACCACATAAATCAATATGAAGTAATTCGAGTGGTTCAACAATTTTCGTGTTAATTATAAATGGATGACTTTGACGACTCTGCTTCCCCATTTCGCATGCAACACACAAATGATCTCTGTCGAACTTGAGCAATGGAAGACCTCGAACATGACCTCCAGTGACAAGTTTGTTGATATCTTTAAATTTGAGATGAGAGAGTCTTCGGTGCCACAACCAACTTTCGTCAGATTGTGCTTTTGATAATAGACATATAGTTGGGTTTCCTTTGATGGGTTTGAGATTTAGAGGAAACATTTCACCCTTACGCTCTGATTTGAGAATTACTTTCTTCGTCTTCTTCTCAATAATTTCAGAACCTTCATCGTCGAATGAGACTTTGAGACCTGTACCTCCAACAAGCTGAGATACACTGATGAGGTTGTGCTGTAGTCCTTCCACGTATGCCACCTTCCTTATAGTGAAATCACCATTGGTAATCATTCCGTATCCCTTTATGGTGCCGAAGGAGTTATTTCCAAACTTGACGTTGCCCCCATTTGTAAGAGACCTGTATTCCCTGAGTTCTTCTTTCCTCCCTATCATGTGACGCGAGCAGCCACTATCAATATACCATTCTTCGTCAAACTGCTCGTCACTTATAACCTGCAAAAATCAAGCAGATTTAGGAACCCAAAGTTTCTTGGGTCCACGTGAGCCTTTCACAGGTACGGGAATAGTAAGAGAGATGTCAACAAGATATGTTCGTTTTATTAGTGTTGTTTCATCTTTCTTTTTGATGGTAAAAACCTTGATTTTATTAGGATTAGGTGCGTTTGGTTTAGACTCTGGTTTGGATGCAGAAACCTTCTGTTTGACCTTTTGTTCAGCTGACGAATGAGATTTTTGAGAATGAACAGAATGAACTTTAGAGCGAGATGGAGATGAATTGGAAGAATTAGAAGAATTAGATGAGTGAGAAGGAGAGGGCTTAGATGACTTCTTGTCTGGAGACTCTAGGTGACCCTTTTGCTTTTGATCATTGGTGGGACTGACCTTAGAGTTTTGATCTCTTTTGATTTCAGAACCGAACCTTTGCTTTCGGTTGGAGTCGTTCTCTGTACCGAACCTTTGCTTTCGGTTGGTATTCTTTTCCGAACCGAACCTTGGCTTTCGGTTGTTGTGGCTCTCATGATTTTTAACAGGGTTATTCTCAAACTTTAGATTCTTGTCTTGATGTGAGAAATATGCATTCTGGGATTGCCAGAATTGTTTCCTTTCAGAGAGATTCTTCCTGTATCTCTGGTTCCTTTGACGTTTCTGACTCCGCTTCTGCTTCGGTTGATGATGGATGTTAGCTTTCATTTTTGGTTTCTCTTTGGCTGGTTCACTTTGAACTGTGGAAGTTTCACTTTGAACTGAGGAACTAGAGGGAATGTCTTCTTTTTCCGAACTTCCATTTTCTTGAGGAATGTCTTTCGTACCACTGGTACTTGGCATATCGAAATTATTTGGCTTGTTCAAGGGTTATGGTATGTATCCACCTTTACTTATCCATGAGGTCCTTTCTGATAAGCCTACCGTTTCATTTGCATTATCGATTGGAGCTGACCAGAAGAACTCATCGCATCCATCAGCATTGTCTTCGTTTACAATTGTTGTGAGTTCAGCAGTCTGATGTTCGGTTACTCCTGTGACCTTGTACACTTGATTTGGAGTGGTCCTAACCTTTTGATATACAACCGCTTTCTCTGCTAAGATCGGGGACTTTTGTTGGGACAATCGAGCGAACTCCACTGAATTTTCTGAAATTAGATTCTTGTGGTTTTCAGGTTCGCTTTTCACAAATTCTGAGCAGTCAACCGTGTCCTCTACAGAAATTTCACTCATATTGTCATCCTCATTAAGCTCAGATGCATTTTCAACATCAATTTTGTTTTCTGAGCTCAAGTTGGCGTTTAAAGAGTCAAATTTTTGTATGGTTTCGGTTCTCAGTTTAAGTCTATCATTTTCATCCAAAAGGTTTTTAAGCATGTCCTTATGGTCCTTGGATTTAATGAAAGATTCTATTTTGTGCAGTCCATACATATAGGTCGGATTGATGTCATCAGATGATATCACACTCTCACAATTATAAGCTTCAGCATCAATTTCATCCTCCTTAAACTCAAGGAAGGGCAAAATCATGCGATGAATCTTTTGTCCTATTTCACAGTTCAAGTGAAGCTGAGTAATATTAGTGTAAAGACGTTTGGCAATTAAACAAAAAACATTTCGCTGTTTCAACAACTTTAAATTGTCTCTCTGTAAATAAATGTTTTCATCTTTTGTTTTCACTAATTCTGACTCCTTCAATTCGATCCACATGCGTCGTTCCTCACTCTTCGAAGACACCCTGCTTAATTGATCAGTTAGGTTAGAAATGGTGACTCGAGTTTGAGTTAAACTACTATCTAGATGAGAGATTCGTGAATTAACACTTTTTAGTGCTTTTTCATATGAGCATTGTGGTACTTTAAATGAAACAAAAACCGATTGTACCTTCTTGATCAGTTCATCGAGTTCGTTGAACTGCACGCTGAGCGGTTTGGCTGTAAAGCACATATCCTGTTGCTCCTTCGGTTCATTGCTTCCACCATCAGTGTTGTATCCCCTCATCTGAGATACTTCGGACACCATCAAGTACCTTCCTCCACTGCTCTCCTCTTTTGCCACACAAGCCTTTCCATGAGAAGGCTTCCTCACTTCATCGTCTTCAGAGTCGGTTGACCAAACTTCCATGCCACCGAACTCGTCATCAGCAACCGAACCCTGCACAATTAGAGCATTCATAGAAGGGTTAGCGGTAGATTTCTTCTTCCTCATCTCATCAAGCTTTTTCTACAGCAAAGCTTCCTCATCCTTTTCCTCATCCTTTTCAGCCATCTTTTTGAGGACACAATCCTTAGCATAGTGGTTTTTCCCTCCACAGTAGTAACAGCTTACTCCAGAATCACCGTCTGCCTTCGGTTCCTTCTTAGACTCTTCAACCTTCAGTTCATCTTTAACCTTTTCTGAACTATAACTCCCCTGCCAGTTTCGGTTCTTTTTGCTGGGGAATCTCTTCTTAATGAACCTCTTGGGGTTAGACACCATCATAGCATAATCCTCAGACGTGAGGTCATACTCCTCTAAGTTGAGGTCTTCGTCCTCCATCACAAATTTAATTTTTGACAGGAGGGCCAGCGAACCTAGGCTTGAGACAACATTCTTCTCCTGCAACACAATCTTCTCCTGAGACTTGAGAATGCCCACCAGTTTCGCCAAAGAATATGATTTAAACTGCTCATGGGCTTTAACTGTAGACACCACTGCTCTCC
Source organism: Lactuca sativa (assembly GCF_002870075.4). Lineage (NCBI taxonomy): Eukaryota > Viridiplantae > Streptophyta > Magnoliopsida > Asterales > Asteraceae > Lactuca > Lactuca sativa. Next base: position 255,803,091 of record NC_056630.2, read on the forward strand.
ACTCTGATCTTAGACCATTTAAAAACGTAACCTTCTGCTCGATAAGCTTCCTTTCGATGTCATGTTTGATCATCTTGCTGAGAAGATGATTGAAGCAATCGAACATTTGGGTCACAGTTTCTTCGGCTCCTTGCCTGAATTCTCCAAACTCAGATAAGAGTAAGGTTTGGATAGAGTGTTCAAGATCCTCGTCTGTAGAGTACAGTTCACGAAGTCTATCCCAAACTTCCTTTGCCGTCGTGCATGAACTTACTAACCTGAAAGTGTCGGACTGAAGGGCGAATCTGATCAATCTTAACGCCTTGATATTGCACTGGAATTTATCCTTTTCATCTTGCGCAATATCTTTAACATCCTTCAGTAGATCATTATACTCCTTTTGAGTTTTAATAATCTTTGACGTTGCAGAGTGAGAAAACGGTCCATTAATAATTGCTTCCCAGATGAGATATCCATTATCCTCAGATCCTATAACATAGTCTTCAAAGTGATGCGCCCAGACTTCATAATCATGGGTGTATAGGATGGGAATCTTCGTGGTAGATCCAATGTTGTTCGAAATATTGATGGGATTCGTTTGCGACTCGTCCATAATGATCGAATAACCTGTTTAAAGGTCAGACTTGTAATAAATCAGATTAGGGCAAAACAATAAATATCAAGATACGTCAATAATGAGATGACGGCTCAATAAATATCAGTAATTACGGAAAACCCTAATTGAAACCTTTTTCACAGAAAAGTAGTGTATCGATTACACAGCCTCCTGCTCTGATACCAATTTATGAGATTAAAACTTAATCTTGAAGATCGATTAGATCTTAAACAGGTAAATAAAGATTAAACAGCAGGAACTCAAAAACAATAAACAATTCAAGAATGAATCAAACGTGTCGAATGATTATAAAACAACCCTCAGAAGAGCTCGATCAAGAACATCAACTGTAGAGGGTTGGAAGGTTTACAGGAACGATAAAGAAAATCAAAGATGTCGTAATTCTCTTCTATTGTATTCTCGATCGTTCACCTAATATGCATGCAAGCATATACTTATATAGTAAACCTAACAGGCTCACAGTTGGACAGGCCCAAACCGGAGTACAAAATAATTAGACAAATAACCGAGCCCAATGACGCAATACTTAAACGAATCTTCAACCCAACACTTACCGTTAGTTGGCCTCATTCACGAACCCGGTCTATAAGCGGGTATAAGGTTACTATTTATAAAATGGCAGTTTAATGGGTGTCCACTCTCACCCACCGCTTCCTTGACTGGTGGAGGGTCGTTAGCCGAACGGGTAGGACAAGGACTAGAATTATTTCTTCATTAAAAGTATTAATGATAAATATAAAGTAACTAAACCTTTTATAAATTCCCAATCTTAGTTACTTTAGGAAAATGTGAATTTGGTGCTAACCCATGAAATTATACTTTGCGCTTTTCTTAAATCGGTTAGTGGAGCGCGTGTGGTTAACCGGCGCGCTAGACTGACTTAACAAGGTAGGCAAAGGGTAACTTGATGTTTATCAAAGTATCAGTGGAGCGTGTGTGGTTAATCGGCACATCGATTGAGGGGTAAATATTAAGGGTACCAAGTATATTTGCATGGTTATTCACACCTTGTTTTGTGATCCTCGACATCCCAGTCACAAAACATGAGAGGGCAGAATCGAGATTGAAACATGCCATTGAAAAGTTCAATGAAACTCAAAATATTTAGGAGTTTCAAATCAAATTAAAACCTAATAAATTATTTCGTTTTTCATGGTGGAAATTGGTGAATCATCATTCGACTACCTTCAAATATTTTATAGCTTGGATTATGGCATCCCTCTTCCAAGTTATAAAATGTTGTGTTGGGTCCTAGCCTTAATATTTCATATTAGGTGTTATATTAAGGACTTTAAATCAACTATATTGAATATCTCCCAAAAGATGTATGGTTCAGACATTTATGATCTTCCCAAAAACTTTTAGAAAATGTTTTCCTAATGAAGACGATGTCACTGAAATCATTCTTCACTCCCTCCACCCCCTCTAATTATTCTCCCTAACCTACAAGTTCAAGGTCACTCAAGCTCTATTGGCAAGAAAAGGTCTATGTATGCTCACATCTTGGAGATGAAGTCACATATTGACAAGCCGGGAGAGTTGGGTGTCAAAGTCTTGAGGAAGTTGGATGTTGACTAATCACTTCCTAAATCACATAGTGAGTTCTTTATGGACTACTGTGTAAAAGACTATGACATGACCCTTAATGATCTTATCTATTTGCTTTGTGCTGTTGAATCAGCAATGATTTGGAGCACTGGTAGAGCAAATTTGATTAGAAGATCAACTTCCGAAACTTCCATGGACTTTGACAATGGTAACATTGGTTATCCAGAAAAGCTTTCTCTTCCCAATGGAAAGGGATTGGCCATAGTTAACTCAATTAACAATATGGTAAAGAGAAAGGGAAGTCTGAGATAGTCCAGTGCACCATTCCCAAAGGGTCCATATGTTTCTATTGCCAAAGGAATGGGTATTGGTTGCGAAGATATCTTAACTACCTGAAAGATCTGAGAGAAGGTCTAGTCAAAAAGCTTGACATCTGCTTCAGTAAGTCCACTATCAAACTCAGCTAAGTTCCCATTTGGAGATTCTTAATACATTTTGATGTATGGCAGGATCAAGCAAAGGGAAGGAAACTTAAAGAAAGAGTGTGTTGAATCTAATCGCGAAGATGGATTTCAATCACATGGTTCAAAGATCAGATTCTTGGGCTGCTACTTAGGAGTTATGATAGATTGCTAGAAAATACGTAATATCATAGTTTTCATTTAAGTTGCATTCTAAGGAAAAGTTTTTCCGCAGTTTATAAATAAATAAAATTTTGATTTTATTTTAGTTTATATCTCCTTGCAATGGCTTTTATTGAAAATTTATATTTGTATGTTTCTAGCAATAATGGAAATATGAATTTGATTCTTTCCTTTGTCGTAGTGTCTAAATTTACCAAATAAGGAAGATTCTAATCACCCAAGTTTCAATTGGACCGAAACTTGGATTCATGCAAGTTGTATAGTATGATGAATGAGAATTTTCATCTTTCGAAAATAAAGACTAATTCCTTGTTCACATGTATATGTGAGTCGAGTGAAGGACTAATAGATCGCGTACACATTCTTGTGCACTGGTCAAGTCCACCACAAAAGATCGATAAGACTATTCGTCATGATTTACTAAAGTTTAGTAAATATGGTTATACTTACCAGTTTAAGTATAATTCTGAAACATTGGAAAAGTTTCGATGTATGGCAAAACGAATGAGAATAATCAAATTAGGCAGAAGGATAAAGGTTTCTCAAATCTGAAAAGATGGGAGAGTACTTTAGTATCATGTTTTGTGATCATCTCAATGATTAAGAAACCATATCACAATTGGTTCTCTAAGGACATCTTAGTGCATTCCTATGGCTAAGAAGAGGAATCAAGAATTGCTGAAATGGTTAAATCAAGAAGATGAGTCATACTTCGTTCCAAAACAATTCTTAGAGTCATACTCCAAGATTGTGTCACACCCCCAAACCAAGGATGGCGGAAACGTCTGGGGGTGGAGGACTTCATGTATAGTATCATAACAACGAGTATAATAGTGCTCAAAGTAAATACAACCATCATAAATATAATTGAAAAAGTTACACCAAAGTATATGCTTACATGTTTCAAAATCAATTACATTATGATGACAAAAGTAAATTGTTGACGGTTTAACGTCCCATCCTCAAGGCGCTGAAGTTTTTCCTGTTTCACTGATTTCCTGAGAATACAAGTAGTTTTGAAAAAGTGTCAACAATTAAGTTTGTGAGTTCATAAGAGTTTTGTTTGAAGTAGAAACCATTTTCCTTATAAAATCGACAGAGTTTGATTTCCAGAAAATCCAATATTTTCTTAGTTAAGTATGAACATAATATTTCTATATGATGCGTTAATGAACCCTAGAATGACCCGTAGATTTCCCCTATAATCGTCCAACGTATATAAGTTATATAAGATTTAAGTTAGATAAAATGTTGAATATAATGAGTCTGCCCTAGGTCCACAACCCAACGAGGAATATAGATGAGGCGGGCACCACCAATTCTAAGCCAATCAAGACTAATTTCTTATATGACTCAAGAATATACGCTCAACGATTATAGTTGAAGTCTAACAATTCTAGATGAAATATAGTTTTAATATCATAACAACTATTTTATGTGAACCTGGTACTTTGGAATGTACCCCATTTGTAGTTAAAAACCCGGTACTTTGTATCTGTACCCCCTTTTGTATAAAACCCGGTACTTTGGAATGTACCCCATTTATATGAAAACCCGATACTTTGTATCTGTACCCCTTTTTGTATAAAACCCGGTACTTTGTATATGTACCCCTTTTTGTATCAAAACCCGGTACTTTGTATTTGTACCCCTTTTTGTATAAAAACCCGATACTTTGTATTTGTACCCATTTTTGTATAAAAACCCGGTACTTTGTATTTGTACCCCTTCTTGTATAAAAACCCGGTACTTTGGAATGTACCCCATTTATGTGAAAACCCGGTACTTTGGAATGTACCCTATTCGTGTGAAAATCTTTTGTAATGTAAATGATCATAAACTATACCTATTATAGTTTATCAAAATGTTTGAAATGTATATGCAACCTAACTATACTTATTATAGTTTAGTATGATTATTTGTGGTGTATAAGAACCTTTTCTATGTAAGTCTAATGTATAGTACAATATAGTTATGTTTATCTTGCTTTGTTCTGTACTAACGGTTATGACGGAGGATTCTTATAAATTCAGTAAGTAATTATCCTATTATATAAATATATCATTACAAGAAATACATGTAATATATGAAGTCATCAAAGATTTAACACTTTGCTCAACATGTTACAAAGTGTTTTGAAAGTTAGAAGCTGTTAACTAACTCTTAACGTATCTGCACTGTTTTAGAAAAATCATATAAAAATCATACGAAGTCGAAAACTAGATCCGTAAATTTTGAGAGTTCCTAAATTGTGTCTAGTTTACTCATAATTTTTATCATGATTTTTGGAAGCCTTTAACTTGTATTAAAATGCTCATATTCACAGACTGGTCCGGAGTTGTTTTTGAAAAGACAGGCTGTTTTGTAAAAATCACCATAAATTGTAGAAAAATCTTGTGGAGATGTGCAAGTAGTAATTTTAAAGATAAGAACTACTTGCACCTAAAACAGTTTTGAAAAATAAAATGTTTAAGTTGTCCAAAACAGTCCGTGAATGGAGTTGAACTTTTCTGATGAAGGCTGTTAGAAAAGTTTAGTTATGTTTTTGGTGTTTTAACTTGTATTCCCCCCCCCCCCCCCCTAAAAACTTGAGAAAACATGAAAATGTAGGGGTATGAACTCACCTTGAGTGATTTCAGACGATGAGTGTTGAAGAAGAGAAGTGTTCAACTCAAGAACACTTGAAGATTCGAAGATCTAACACGATTATGATGGAGTTTGTGTAAGATATCCATGATTTGAGTAGAAAGAAGTGAAATAATCATAAGGAGAATGGATTTTGCTTACCAAATGTGGAGGAAAAACCCAAGATCAGCCCTTGAATCTCGAATTCTAGAGAGAGAAAGTGAGAGAGAAAAGAGTTTGATCTTTTTGGTGAAAAGAGAGAAAATGTGAGAAATGAGGAGAGATGAGACTTTTCTAGCCTTTGACCAATTGTGGGGTTGGAAAAAGGTGGGAAAAGTACAATGAAGTGACTAGGTAAGGGCTGATGGGGAATAGTGACATGGAGTGGGTAATGGAGGTGGCTTGTGTCATAAAATAAAGGAAAGTCAACACCCCACCTTTGTACCTCACCCACTCTTTTGGATAAGGTTTTATCCTTAAAAACGTGATAATTTAACAATTAAGGGTCCTTATATGTTAAAATAAAGTTTTGGGTGAAAATCCCGTGTTAAAACAATTAAAAACAGGCCTAAAACGCAAATTTAGACGAAAACCGGGAGAAAAGAGGCTTCCCAGCGAGACCTCTCGATCCTAGGCCGAGGTTCGGTCCCTAATGATGCTGAGCCGGAGCGAGATGGGGCGAACCAGAAGCGAGAAGCGAAGGCGAGGGCTTGGTCAAAGGCTCAGAAGCGAAGGTAATCAGACCCGAAATGTACCGAAGGTTCGGGTTCGGGTGATGTGCGAGGTTCGGTTCTTTGAGTGAGGTTCGGTTCAGCAGCCTTCGGCTCAGAAGGGTTCGGGTCCTAACAGGACTTTCGGGTCCTAAGAGGACTTTCGGGTCCTAAGAGGGGTTTCGGCTCCTTAAGTCCGTTTTTCGCGTAGACTTCCGTTTTTGGGCTGTTTTCGCCAAATTCAAGGGTCGGGATGCCCCAAGTGACTATAGAAAGTTAAGAGAGATTTGAGAGAGATTCCACATATTTAGAGAGATTTGGGAGAGATTTGACATTCTTGGAGAGATTTCTCATACAAAGAGATATTTGGGAGAGATTTCACATACTTAGAGAGATTTGGGAGAGATTTGACATTCTTGGAGAGATTTTTCATACAAAGAGATATTTGGGAGAGATTTCACATACTTAGAGAGATTTGGGAGAGATTTCTCATACAAAGAGATATTTGGGAGAGATTTCACATACTTAAAGAGATTTGGGAGAGATTTGACATACTTAGAGAGATTTGGGAGAGATACTCGATAAGAAGAGATAGTGTGAAAACGATTGAGAGCGGTTTCGTGTGTGACGAATGTGAGTGTCCGGCTTCGCAATGCAAGGTTCGTAAACCCCGTTAAGCCTTGTTTAAGGATCTTGCATACTCCCGATGAGTATGCAACATTGTTTTATCGGTTTGGCTCGCCACGCACCACAGTTTTAGGTTAAGGAGATCTAGATTTACACACTTTTCGATTTATGATCTCTCGTTAGAATAGCGAGTTGTCTAGTAAATACATAACGTAAGCCCTCGTACACAAGGGTTAGTTGAGTTGACCGGTTTGACTTGTTGACTTTAGTTGACTTTGACTTGACCAAAATTTGACGGTTGTCACAGATTGTAACTTGAGTGAAATATCTTAAAGAAAGGTTTATAACACTTGTCAAATGTAAGACTAAAAGTGTCCTACTCTTGTACATTTGAAATTGGTAAGTTGTGATGTTTTGGATAAAACAGAGACCAACTTAGGCCAATTGTGTGAGATGTTTGTCTTGATAAGAAACCGCACTATCTCATGAATATTTGGCAAGATAGTCTTATATGTCAAGAGGACAGTGGGAGTCTAAATGATCCTGAAAGAATTTCAAGATCTAATCAAGAATAAAACCTATAGTTTCTCATTAGCCTACGACTTAAGGTTTATAACCTATCGTGTTGACATTTTTCCTATATTTCTGCCCATTCTAGTTAAAGTTGGCTTTGCATATGAGTTCTGAAAGTTCTCAATTGGTTGCATAACAACTTCGAAGCAATGACAGGACCTTGTGCTGCCAGGTGGCAAGAAGTTAAAACTACACAAGTTCAATCCATATGAGTTTGGATTTGTCATTAACTGTGTCTTGTGATTATGGTTTTGAAAAATTCAAATGGATAGGAACACATACACCATAAAAGCTAAGTGTCATAAGGTTTCTCTCCGATTCATGAAAATGATGGTGAGGAAACGCTTTCACTAAGTAGATTTTAAGTAGATAGCAATTATGATATTTGCATTCTCAAAGTCGTTAGTGGAGCGTGTGTGGTTAACCAGCACACTAACATGGAGTTGTGAGGAATGGCAAAGGTCTAAACAATTGAGACTATGATTACGACATCCCTTTTCATAGTTCTAAAATTGTTTAGACACACATATGTGCTATCTAAGGAAAGGTGCATGATTTTGATAAAGTTTTATCAAAGCATTTCGTATCAGAAGTCTGAACTTTGGTAAGGAAGTCAATAAAGTATTGATTTCTATAAGTCCAGCTAATTTCCTAGTACATGTCAAAGCTAGTGGGAGCATAAATGTTATGCTAATAATCATTATGTTAGTGTGAGCATGATAATTATGATAAGTGTTGCAAGTTAGCAATGTTAATTATAGAAAACAAAAGTTTCATTTGGGAAAAAGTTGTTTTGCAATAATTAAGAGAGAGGAAATAATACTTCATTTTAATTCTAAAAGCTTTGATTGAGCTATTAATCATCTTTAGTCAAGGATATATATATATATATATATATATATATATATATATATATGAATTTTATTTTGGAATGGCTCAACATAAGGAAATTCAATATATGGGAACATTATTTGCATTCTGAAATTCGATTATGATTACGGAATCCCTTTTCATAATCTGAATTATGAGAACATGGCAAATATAAATAGAAATATTATAGCAAAAGACTGGTCTAGTATCATGTCTTTATGTGAGACATCATGAATCGTGTCCCATATGCTCCGGATATAAGATCGATTGCATGTGCTATAATATTCATCCTTTCTAATTTTTCCAAATGCTCAGGGCATTAATAGGGGAAAAGTCTAGAATTGGGTATGACTAAAATGATTAAGAAATTTTCGAGGATAATCTAAGGTTTACCAAAGATTGGTTGCTCAGGGACAGTTGGAAGTATAGTGTTAATTTTGGAAGGACCATATTGACATATTCTGAATAGAGGCAACTCTTGTTCAGGAGTGATAGTCAAAATGGGAATATGGAAATGTTCCCATAGGTGGAAGTTATTCATTAAATTTGTGTAAGATTAGGAAACTTAATGCAAGAAGGATGTTCAAAGCAATATACTTTGAATATGAGACTTCGTTTCCATGGAGTTGATATCCATTGGAATACTCTGTAATATCTTTTGACAAGTCTTGGTGACTCTGTGCATAATCATTACAAGATGATCAATGCATATAAGTTTAGAATCTAACAGATTTAGGTAAATGGTAAAATTTTGGAATTCTTGCATTTGCGGTAAGGATTTGGGATTGTGAAATGAGAAGCATTGGAATTATGATCAATCGATCTATTTCACAAAGTAAAGATCACAGACAAACTTAGTGTGCATACTTGGTGTATGGCATAACTGATGGGTTTTAGCTATAAGAACATCCTATATGCTCATGTAAACCCTAAAGCTTGGATCTAGGTTTCTCTATTGTACATGCAATTCATACAAGACTCAAGAACCCTAATCTAGCATGTGAACTTCAAAAATATTATAGAAGAACAAATCTAGATGATTACCTCTTTGATAATGGCTTGAATCTTCTTGTCTTGGAGCTTAGAGTCACAAATGTCACTCCTCTAATGGCTTACAAACACCATAAGCAAGAGAATGACTTATGAGAAGGAGGAGGAGGCACCAAAAACGTTTAGGGTTCTCTTAGAACTGTTAGCCACGTTTTCGGGGCCTTATGGGTTCCTTATATAGGTAGGCTATTAGGGTTTTCAACTAGGAAACCCTATTTTGACTGCTTAGGCCCTAAGCAGCCCATGGACTCCCTTTAGAACACCCCTTGGACGATTTCTTTATGGGCTTCCCTTAGAATTCGTCCAACCTATGTTCCAAGGTGATCCATAGCCCAATTGCAATTATCTTATAAGTACAATTCCAGTCCCCTAAGTTTAATTAATGTCTTTTGGTCGCAAAACTATTTCTTAATAAATTTTTGACTAATATTAATTAAACAATATGATTTCTCCTTTAGTATATTATTCATATAATATACTAATAAATCATAATTATTCCTTTTTCTACATAAATCATCATATCAAGTTGCTTTGGTGAAGGCAACCCAAAAGGACCATGCATAACCGGGTCAAGTACATACCAAATATAGTTACGGGCTTAGACACTAATCCAACAGTCTCCCACTTGGATAAGTCTAGTAACTATAATGTAAGTAAATTCCGATTAGCAATCGTAGCTCTCAAAGACGCTGCCGAACTCTGATCTTATCAGCAACCTGTCCTTTAGATAAGGGATCATATATTCCTCCAATATAGATATTGTATAGACACGAGACATGGATTGAAATCCTTCTCTCAGTCTATGTGTTGTTTCCCGATTTTCGAGATATGACGACTGATAACAGACTACAAGTGAACACATCAACTTAGTCCCGGCTTGGCCAAGCGCTTAGGTGTCATCACTAAATCAGCGAGGGGCCCACAGATATCGCTTTTATCCCACTTTGGGTAAAAGGAACGGATAAACTTCGACTCAATGCTTGCTTGCACTTACTCACCGAATAACATACAACAATACGTTTTATAACACCAAGTTACTGGTGCGTTTACATATTATCAATGTGCAACCGAGTTGCAAGATACAACTCACACATCTCAGTTTCAAGAATATAAGATATTATCGTCTCACCAATCACTCATGATAAATCCATGAAGCAATCCAAGTGAAAATGGGTTTATTCCAATACTCTAATCTTATAGCAGCACTCATGAACACTGCAACAAACTTTTTCTATGTCTAAAACACTCTAGACAATCTATAGTCAGATTCATGACATTCTTCTGTCATTCCTACTTCCAAAGAATGAGCGGCTGTGGAGGGTTTGAATAATCTTATTATTTGGGAAGTCAAAACATGCAAAGTGAAACACAAGAATAATACTAATCCTATATGGCCCCAAACTTTGAAGTATAAATAAAACACCTTTTATTTAATCACCATATTGATTACTCATTATTTGTTGTTTTGGGTAATCAACTTCTTACTTGAATTATAACAACAATTGTCCCATGCTCTTAGCATGCCCACTATGTTTACCTATCGTCCTTACCTTGTGAAATAGTATAATTGAATAACATTTTCAATCACACTCATTTCACAATTCCTAATCCATTAGTGTAAGAATACAAAATTCTCGCCACTACAAGAATATGTTAGATTCTAACATTTTATGCAACAGTCCTTTCATAATGTCATGGCACAAAAGTCACCAAGACTTGGCCAATGAAATTAAAATACTCTATTGGAGACTGTTACAAGACAATTCCATAGATGTGAAGTCTCACATTCAAAGTACATTCCTTTGAACACCCTTCTTGCATAAAAGTTTCTAATCTAGACATAAGTTTTTAACGTCCAACTCCCAACATGGAAACATTTCCATATTTTCATATGACAACTAATTTTAAATAGAATCTTATCTATTCATAATAATGTCAATATGGTCCATCCATGACTATACTTTCAACTGTCCACAAGCGACCAATCCTTGGCGAATCTTAGATTGTGCTTGGCAGTTGTTTAATTTATTTTATTCAAAACTGGTTGTATTTCCTCTTTCCCTCTAACTGCCCTAGGCATTTGGAAAATTTTCAGAACGGTCGGATATTACAGCATATGCAATCGATCCTATACCCGAAGCGTATGGGATACAATTCAGAATGAAAAACATGATACTTTACCAGTTTCTTACTATAATATCGTCATAATATTTCTATTTGCCATGTTCTCAAAATTCGAACTATGAAGAGGGATGTCGTAATCATAATCGAACTTTGAGAATGCAAATAATAAATATACCCTTGACTAAATTCAATTAAAATTTCTCGATCTAAGCTTTTAGATTGGAAACAAAGTATAACATTCTCTCCCTTAATTATAGCAAAAACAACTTTTCTACCCCTGTAACTTTGCAAAGTGAAACTTTTGTTTTTCTATAATTAATATTGCCAACTTGCAATACTTCTCATGGTTAGTGTACTCAGCAATCTCCTCGGGAGTAGCAGACGACTCATCGATGACCTTAAACTCCTTGTCGAGGACATATTCCTTGTCCTCATAACGAGTAACCATCCTTATGTTCGTAATCCAATAATTGAAATTAGTTCCATCAAAGATGACTCTCCCATAAAGGTTCATGAGAGAGAAGGAGCTGGTAGGGTTTGAGCCAGAAGCAGAATTGTTGGAAGACATCTGAAAAGGAAGAAAGACAAGTTTAGATTAGATATAGAATCCTTAATAAGACACCCAAATCGAATATTAAGGCTAGGACCCAACACGATATCTTATAACTTGGAAGAGGGATGCCATAATCCAAGCTACAAAGTATTTGAAGCTAGGTAAATGACGATTTACCAATTTCCACCCTGAAAAATGAAATAGATTATTAGGTTTTAATTGGATTGAAACTCCTAGATCTTTTGAGACTACTTGAACAATTCAATGGCATGTTTAAATCTCGATTATGCCCTTCAAGTTTGTGACTGGGATACCGAGGATCACAAACAAGGTGTGAATAACCATGCAAATTAACTTGGTACTCTTAATTTTATCGCCTAATCGATGTGCCGGTTAACCACTCACGCTCCACCAATCTATGATAAACCTTAAGCCACCCTTTTCCTCCTTTATTAGTCAAAGTTAGTGTGCCGGTTAACCACACACGCTCCACTAACAACTTAGCAAGGTGCAAAGTGTAATTTCATGGATTAACATCAATTTCACATTTTTCTAAGGTAACTAAGATTCAGAATTTAATAAAAAAAAACAGTTAGTTACTTTATTATCATTATACTCTTAATGAGGATTACAATCTTTGTCTTATCTGTTTGGCTAACGAACCACCACCAATCAAGGAAGCGGTGGGTGAGAGTGGACACCCATTAAGCTGTCATTTTATAGGCAACAAACTTATACCCCCCTTATAGACAGACTTCGTGAATGAGGCCTACTAACCGTAAGACTGACTTATTATTACATATACATACATATATATATATATATATATATATATATATATATATATATATATATATATAATTATTAGACTTTTAATAATATAATAGTATAAGAGTTGAATTTTAAACTTCTAAAATTATAGGGTTTGGAATTAAAGTATTTTAAAGTGACTTTACAAATTCCAAAACCTGAGGGCAAGTTTTGAAACTGTTCAAAACCTTTCATTTCTATAACTTATGAGTTTTAATGATTTTAATGGAAAAGACCTTTGGAATTCCATAACTTGAGGACAAGTTATGGAGTCCATTAAAAAACATTTAGATCAACAATTAAACTAACAACTATGTCAAATAATTTGTATGATCTAACAAAACTCATAAGCATGCATAATTCATATCTACAATTTTCAAGAATCATATAAACTTAATATAAATCTTGAAACTTTGATAATTATCTATGAAATTAGATAAGCACAATCATTACCACATCAAAAACAGGTTTAACAATCTAAAAATAGTTTAGGGTAATGATCCTAGTCCAATTCCAACATTGAAACTCGAAATTCTGCACTCAGGGCCTCCAACTCGTCGAGTGCAAGAACCAACTCGACGAGTTGGATGAATTTTCACATGGACTCGTCGAGTCCCCCCATTGGAATCGGCGAGTTCATTGAACAGTGAGCAGAAAATCGATTTTTAAGCAAGTTGCATCAAGTATAATTGAAAACAGGCCTAGGCTCTGATACCACTGATGGGTTTCGAGCATTCTAACACTCCTATGGTGTGCATGCAACCCTAGAAACCTTGGATCTATGTTTTCTCTATTATACATGCAAAGTTTCATTTTTCCAAGGTTTCATCCTAACTATCATATGATTGGGGTATATGTAATATAAAACCTAATATAATGACATACCTTTCTTGTAGCTTGGATTCCTTAAGACTTTGTGAGCCTAGCACCCCAAATGTGATGCCTTAAATGCTTCACACTACAACACCAGTCCCAGGCTACATACCTCAAAAGGCAAGATGTAAACCCCACCTTTGATCCCTTAAAGCAGCAACTCACCCGCTGGGCATTCTTTATATCTATGATCCACCGTCTGCTGGAAATAGGGTCCTTTCCAAAGAACTTTGGGGCTCCAAAATCCTTAAACTCTCGAAAGGAGAGATTATGTGCCCCAAACTGACCAGCAACAATCTCTGCTGAAAAGGCCCCTAGGCAATCATCCAATAGCTCCATGATCCCCTCCTTGATGATATTAAAAATCACAGGAGTATGTGCCCAATACCACCTTCCACACATATCCGTAATTTCCTCAAGAATCATCCTGGATCCTCTAATTCACTCCATTATGGAAACTCTCATGATCTCTATGCAACATAAATATGTCGCTACAACACTCCTTAGGCTCTTCTCAGAATTATGCATGAAAATACTAGGAACCTCTACCAACACTGCTGGTTGCCTTATGCATGAAAATTATACATAAAACAAGATCAAATAGGTTGTCGAATAAGTAATTCTACCCTAAGTCCACAACCAGACAAGGATCAAGAAATAAGGCTAAATCAATCATTCTAGGGTTGTATGATCTTAATCGTATACTATTTTTATACATACACTTAGCAATTAACTTTGCCAATATAAACGTCAAGTAATATATAACATCCAAATCCTCATAGGATATAAGGAATCACACAAAACAAACAATTCTATCATGTATCATTAGCCCTATTCTAGCATGCAATTCACATATTAGCATACTAACACATAATACTCATGTTTGGGTATTTTAGGAATCACTTACTTGAACTCGGCTGATTGTACACATGACACTCATTTCCTTGTAAAAATATTTTAAGAAAAATTATATTCTTTCAAAAAGATTATCAATTCCTCAGTTTGAGTTCAGAAACACCTGAGAGTGTGCCTGAATCCCTCAAACCAAGGCTTTGATACCAACTTGTAACGTCCTAAAAATACTTATAAAAAATTTTATTTTCAAACCACAAAACCATATTCATTTGTTCAAAAGCCAACCAATGTTTATGTAGTCTCAAATTTAAGGGGAAATCAAAATAGATAATGTGGAAATAAACTCCAAGGGATGTTGCGCGATCACGTCGGGCCCTTCCCTTTGGAACCAGATGTACCTTAAATGTTTAAACCACAAAACTGTAAGCACAAAGCTTAGTGAGTTCCCCAAAATACCACATACCATACATATATTGGGCCTCACCCACATAACGGTCCCCACCCAACATACAAGCAGGCCACGCTAACATAATGGTCCCCACCCAGTATACAAACGGGCCCCACCCACAATACATGCAAGATTCACAAAGACAACTAGCATCCTACACAGTATAGTTAGAAGACTCACCTCACAGACATAGTCAATAGCTAACCACTCTCACAACCAATGAATGGGTGATATATACCTCCTAATAAACCATACAAGGTAAACCCTTAGTCCACCTTCTAAAACTAGTCATTTGAATAATAGTCAACCAAGTCAAAATTCAACGGTGAAAGTGAAAGTCAACTCTATATGTTCACCACGACGTGACCATTCTTAGCCACATCGTGGCCTCTTCTCGATAAAATATTCGATCAAACCCCGGTCATCACGTCGTGCCAACCAAGCTGCCACATTGTAGGAACTGGGCTCTCACAACCTAATGGATTAAGCTTTCAGTCCATGAGGCCGCTATGTTCCAACTTTTCAAAAAGCTTCCTAAGGTGTAACACAACGTAAAAATCGATGCTTTTTAGACGTGCTTGTCAAATGCAAGTCTAGCACTCAAACTAGTTCAAAAATGGAGAAGTAACACTAAGATCCCATGTATCGAGCTCATTACACCAACAAACTTTAGATCTGGAACATATGTCGACCAAGGGACATCAATAATCCATAAAATTGTCAACTTTATGGAATCCATGCACTGAACTCAAAGTATAGAGGCTGCCAAATAAGGCAACCCTAGAAGTTAGTGCCCTTAAATAGGGAACCAATCCTTAAAATGATGGTTTGGCCCAAAATGGCTGCCACACCATGGCAAATATAATGTCACGTCATGGCATTGCGTAGATGCACATTTCCTCTCTAATAGATTCCATGTCATGGCCCCACAAATGCCATGTCGTGGCAATGCCAAAATCCATAAAATGCATCAACTAACTCTTGAAAGGAATATCTAAGAGATGGGTGTTACAACACAGTCGCCATTATCACTAATACCACCAAAGCAATCAACCGACCACCATCAAAACCTTTCCTATTTGCCGAGAACCACCATCACTGATCACCACCAGGTACACCTTGAAACACCCTTCTCCCTTTTTCTTACTTGTTCCATCTTCAAAATTGCTTCCCCATCACCGAACCCAATTGCTATCGAAATCACCTACCAGATCGAGCACCAACCGCATCACCTGTTTTTCCAAAAAATCAACCCACCTGCGTTAATCTTCTAAAAACGGTAACCGCAACCACGTCCCATAGATGTTACCTCCTTCCTCGTCACCTTACACTTCCACAAACTACCATCCTTACCTATCACCATCAAGCCATCGTTGATGTTGCCTTCGAATCGGAAGCTACCATAGTTACCTGATGTTGCTTCACATTCTCCATCATCATTTCCTTCGCTTGTGAAAACCACTAACCTAAACCATCTCCATCTTCAACCACCTCTTTTTCTGAAGACCACCAACCCATTGCTTCCATACACCACCAAAAAATCGTACCTCCCAAACGCCTCCACCTATCACAACTGTTTCCCCCAGCTTCGATAATCACCTCTTTCGAGTGATGTTATCACCTTTAACTACTAACCCAACACCACTGTACACCTTCTTTTGCCAAAAACCTATTAACCACCCTATCTTATAACATCAACCATCCCCACCTTAAGCTACCTTCCAACCAAATAAAAATAAAGAAGAAGAGAATAAGAGTAGAGGTTTTTGCTTCTATTTTTTTGGTTATAGGAAAATTGGCAGTTGAATGTCATCTTCTAACTAGAATACCCGATTACTACATGGAAAACGTAAGAACAATTTTAAATTAGATGGTATTTTTTGAACTGTTTCTTTAGATCATTGGTAATTTTTGAACAAAATAAACTTCAATGGTATTTTTTGTACAAATTTAAAACATTATTACCCTTTTGAGTCATTTTCCCGAAACAAAAATCAATCTTTTTTAAATGCCAAAATAAAGTAGAGCATCCTAAGAAAAATAAGAAAAAAAAACAAGTTATATCATAAAAGAGCCGAAACAAAAGCAAGTTGGTGTATCAAAGAGTCTCGTCTAATCCAAGTAGGGATGATCATATGAACCGGGGAACCGGCCGGAACCGGAACCGGTCGGGTCGGGAACAGGACGTTAGTTTAGTGGATTTTTGGAACCGGGAACCGGTAAGAACCGGAACCGATATAACCGGGACGGTAGAACCGGCAAAAACCGGAACCGTATGATACTATTTTTCAAGGACCGGTTCCAACATTTGAAGACATGACATGAACCGGTAGAACCGTCAGGCCGGTTCGGTTCTTGATTTTGGCAGAAGCTGGTTCCCGGGTCGCGTCCGGTTCTGGCCGGTTCCGGCTGGTTCGGTCCTTTTGCTCATCCCTAAATCCAAGTGTTAAAATTAAGGTTCTAAAAAGCTTGTCATTACATGTCTTGACTCTAAGGCTTGTATCTGACTCCAAACTTTAACAAAGTGCGGCCTTAAGTCATATATATACATATAAATGAATAATAGTAGAAAATAAATATAAAATTATTAATTATATACAAAATTACCATCCTAAGTCATGTCTTACAAATGACATGGATTGTCATGACTCGTAAAAACTTGAAACTTAACATTGCCGTCAAGTTACACCAAACGTTATTTAGGACCTTGGTGAAAATAGTTAAAACTAATAAATATTTAATATAATTAGAAGTAAAAGAAATAATAATTAAAAAGAGAAAATGATAGAGCCTTCGAATCTAGAAACGTAAATAAATCAATAAATTAATATGATATATCATTATCAATATAAAATAAATGGTATTGTGCCATTAAATAAACAAAAGACATGTAGGTGGGTGATTCTAAAGCAACCTGTTTCTCTTGATGATATATAAAAAATATATATTTCAATATGTAGACTTAATATCAAACTTAACTTCCTTATTAATGAATTTTTTTATTAAGTCTGATGTGATATTGTGTCTTTTTCATTTATTACTATTTCATTTATTTTTTAAAGAAAATTTTATACGTAACTCCAAATTGCTTAGGGTTATCTTTTTGTGAGTTGAATACTTTGTATAGTCAAATGATTTGACAATTTCTGTGATTGATGATACATATAGTAATACATTTTTTCTAAGGAATATATATATATATATATATATATATATATATATATATATATATATATATATATATATATATATATATATATAGAGAGAGAGAGAGAGAGAGAGAGAGAATTGCAAAATTGGTCCATGTGGTTTGTCAATTTCTTTAGATAAGGTCTAAAAAAAATTTATTAGCAAAAAATGTCCATATTTAATGATTTTATTGTAGTTTTGGTCCCTATTTCGTTAAATTTAATAGTATTGTTGTTAAGTTTTTGAAAATGATCATTTACCCCTAGGGAGAATTTCTGCAGTGTTATCTTTTTACACGACTACAAGGGCCATTTCCACAATGTTTCTTTTTTATTTTTTTGAATTATTGTACATTAATTATTTTAAATTATTTTTTTTTCAAATTTCTTTCGTATTGGATTATTATATATTAATAAATATAATATTTAATATATTATATTTATATATTAATAATATTATTTTACTATATTATTAATTTTTTAATTATTATTGTTTTTTAATTTCTTCTTTATTGAGTTAATTCTTTTTCATTGGATTATTATATATTAGAAAATATTAACTTTATTATATTATATTTATTTCTTAATAAATATTTTTTTATTATATTTTTAATTTTTTTAATTAATTCTTTTTTTTTAATTTCTTCTTTATTGGATTACTTCTTTTTTGAGTAAATTACACGAATGGTCCATATGGTTTAGGATAATTTACGCGTTTGACCTCTAACTTATTTTTTTTAACTCGGAAGGTCCTTACTGTTTGTTTCTGTTACGCATTTGGTCTCTGTCTTACCTAAAAAAACTATTTTGTCATTAATTTTTTAATTTATTTAAATAAACACACCCAACACCACCCCCTCACCTTACCTTATATGCCTACCATTTTTCCCTATTTAAAGAATAGTTTTTTAGGTAAGACAGAGACCAAACGCATAACAAAAACAAACAGTAGAGACCAAGCGCGTAACAAAAATAAACACTAGGGACTTTCCGAGTTAAAAAATAAATTAGGGACCAAACGCGCAAATTACCCAAAACCATAAGGACCATTCGTTTAATTTACTCTTCTTTTTAATTGGATTATTATATATTAATAAATATTTTTTTAACATATAATATTTTTCTATTCATTTATATTACTTTATTATATTATTAATTCCTTTTAATTGGTTTTTTTTATTTTTTTTTATTACATTAATTCTCTTTATTGTACTATTATTTTTAATTTACTATTATTATATATAAAAATATCATTTTATTAGATTAATAATTTATAATGTATAATATTAATTCTTTTTAATTTTATTGGTTCTATCACAAAGTCGTCAGAATACGCAAATGTGCCGCGTCCTATTGTTGAAATCGGCAGGACAACCACCAATCATCTTCATCCATTGCTCGATGGAAACCCCACCAACTTGTTACACCTAATGTCGCCAATAGCCACCTAGGACAACCTCATCACAATCCATCAGAATCTTCTATATCTGTCACTAAGCCGACCATATTCTACTACAACCACTAGGAGGTTCGATCAAAGCACCTCCGGTCAACTCCTTCATTTGTTGCCTTCTACCACCTTGTGTCGTCGTATCATCTCGCTGGAAATCGCTGATCATCGCCTATATTATCCATTCTCGACGAAAATTGCATCGGTCGACTACCCACACAATTCGCAACAAACCCCTGGAAAACATATAACCTCCGGCCGACAATTCATTATTGATATCGCCATCGATGGCGACAATGTTAGGTCGAGGATTTTCAAACCACCATAGCCACAATAGATGGTGACAAGGTTGTAGAACTCATTATTCGATACTCATTTGGCCAACTGTCGAGTAGCGAGTACTCGGATTTGGTAATTCATGTAGAAATATATTTAGGGAAATTATATATGTCAAAATAATAATTTAAAAACATAATTTTATTGAAACATATAAAATATTTAGATACAAGTGAATGCACAAAAACTAAAATACACACCAAGATCTCACTTCGTGAATAATTATTGAATATATATATATATATATATATATATATATATATATATATATATATATATATATATATATATATATATATATATATATATATAGTAACGGGGGTTAGAGATGGTCCGCTAGTGGTGGTGAGTGATGATGGTGGCGTTGTCCAAAATAAGTTATCTTCCAAATATTTAAAATAAATTCAGAGATGTGGGGTGGGTGAGATTTTCTCAGTATTTTTATTTAAAACAATAAAGAATGTAATTAAAAGAAAATAAAATAGTTAAAAATAATATTTATTATAAATAAAAATAATAAATATAAAGTAATAATCCAATAAAAAGAATTAACACAACAAAAAAAAAATTAGTTAACTTAAATTAATAATCCACTAAAGTAACACTTACTAATATATAAATATGATATGTTAAAAATAATATTTTTTAATATATAATAATCCAATGAAAAAGAATTAATCCAATAAAGAAGAAATTTAAAAATATAAATTAAAAAATAGTAATAATAAAATGAAGTAATATTTATTAATATATAAATATAATATATTAAAAATAATATTTATTAATATATATTAGTCCAATAAAAAAATAATACGATAAGAAAGAAGTTAAAAACAATTAATTAAAAGAATTGATATACAATAATTCAATAAAATAAAAAAAAAATTGCATAATTGGTCCATGTAGTTTTTGTAAAAAGATAAAATAGCATAAATGGCCAAATGGGATAAATCTGTCATTTGCCAAAACTTAACAACCATGCTGTTAAACAAAGTAGTGACCAAAATCATAACAAAACCACCAAATAGGAACTTTTTTTTGCTAATAAACCTTTTTTGAACATTACCTAAAGAAATTGACAAACCAGAAGGACCAATTTTGCAATTTTGCCATATTTTACTTAAATATCAATTCATGATTTCACTTAAATAAAATAATATTATTTTCTTTTTTTATATTTTATTTGATTTTTCTTGTATTTTATCTTTTGTTGTCTTTTGTTATATTATTATTATTATTATTATTATTATACTTTTAATTAATTATTTCATTTTGTTTAATTATTTGTGGTTTAGATTTTTTTTATATATAATTATATCTTCATTTACAAATGATGGTATTCTATGTATTGTTCAATAAAACAAATTATGACTATCCATATGTACCGTTCTGATTTTATATATTCAATCTATCTATGTATTATTTTTTTCGTTCCGATTATTTTATGTTATTTTTTCGTCTGCACTATCTATGTGCTATTTTTTTTATCGTACTATTATTAGGTTATTTTTTTAGACTATTTTTAAGTTGTTTTTTTTCGGTCAGTTTATCCATATGTTATTTTTTTGTTAGGACTATACGTGTGTTATTTTTATCATCCATGAAGTAATTCTCAAAGTGTGGGTTTATCCAATACTTAAAATTTCCATTACTAAGTACTCATGAACGTTGCAACAAAACTATTGCTATGTGTAAAACTCTTTAGACAAACAACCCAGTTCATGACAGTTTATTATTTAATCACCATAATATTTAAGACTTTATTCATTGTATAATGTTTCGAGTAATCAACTAACCACTTGATTGAAACATCAGTCATGCTATGTTGTGAACATGCATACTATGTTTCTTTATGTGTGACATCCCCAAATTTCACGGCTAGAAAAGACCGATTTGTTTATGCTTTATTTCAAAATCAGAGTATAATTTTAAAGAAATATATTGCGGAATTTGTTCTCAAAAATATGATAAAGAATTTATCAAAGCATTTCCAAAGAAATTTATTATATTAAAAACCTCAGGATATCATTGTTAATACAGATCAAAAGCATAAACATAAACAACGTAGGCCTTATAATATCTATTTATACTAGTAGCCTATAATCCATTGATCTCTCATTAGATCATCACTCTTGTGCTCTCTTGCCACTACATGTATATGAGAAGAAAACTTAGTGGGTCAGGCTTGGGAGTCTGGTTAGCACATAGGGTATTCAACCCATAATTATTAAGTTTATTCATTTCATCAAATCAAACAGCGCAATTTCCCATTCTCGTTATCCTCACTTTCTGTCTCTAGAGCATCTAATGTAAGGGGCCTATCCTAAGGATTTTCATCAGGATGGAAACTATTGCTAAGGGGGTTCCTCAGACATATATGTCCGTAAGGCAACCATGAGGAGGAAGGAGTACACCGGCGAACACATCCATCACAAACACCTACAGGTTGCGATCTTGCTAGCGTTCCACTAGACTGTCTAGAATAGTTTGTGGTCGTCATTTATACTCCGCTAGATAACTGGATCAACGTTAACATCGAAGCCTCTCATCATTTTATTTCATCGTACAAAAATATTTCATCTACCCGTGTTTTCACCCTAACATATTTGTACATATAAAAAACATATACAGTTTAAATCATTTAAAACATGTAGAAAATGTTCATCCAGCATAGATATCAGGTAAACAGATAATATGCACACATAACACATAATTTATATAAAATACTTCATATATATGTGTAAGACGAAAGAAACTATGCCCTCACCTTAGTAGCCTAGGTTAACAGAATCTAACTACAAACGGTCAGCGATTCGTGAACATCAGGCTCGGGACGCGGAATGTATTCAGCAAACGAGAGAGAGAGAGAGAGAGAGAGAGAGAGAGAGAAAGAAAGAAAGAAAGAAAGGTAAGAATTTGGTGTAAGGAGAGCAAGGGTCAAAATTGATATTTATAGGCTAGCAAAAACATTTTCATGTGGTGGCTTTATAATTCCTCGTCATTAAACATAGCTACATCACCTCGTAGACTTGCCATTTAGGTCCTACCTTCGGAAGGTGTAAAAATACTAACTTCACGTCGTGAACTTTATGTCCACGTCGTGGAGTCTTAACACATCACTCCCGTAGACTTGCCGTCTGAATTCTAGCCTTGAGAAGTGTCCTAGATCACATTCACGTTGTGATTCTTATGTCCACGTTGTGGAGCATGGCTGATTAGGGTTTCTACCACGTGTCATGTCTTAGACTACTACATCTTCGGAAGGTCATAACTTTTGTATACGAACTCCGTTTTTGACGTTCTTAAATCCACGCGTAGGTGGAGACCTACTCTACAACTTTCATGTAGGTAACTAAGGCTAAAAAGTATTTTATCGTAAACTCGCTTTTTACGATTCCCAGTGTCGTGTCGGTTTTGTCGCAAAACTTCGACATGTCATAACTTCTTCGTTATAACTCGGATTTCGGCATTCTTTATATCTCTAAAATCCTTGTCACGTCCACTACAACTTTCCTCATAGATATTGGGTATATCTATTTTTTTTTATTTTTTTACGCTTATTTTTATTCTTAACCTATTATATCTTATAAATAAGTATAATGCACATAAAATCACATAATTCAAATAATTCCTCTTTACTACTTAAAAATAGGTTTTAATTGTCGACACTAACTATTACACCATTATAAAAATGCTTAGCCTAGAAACACTAGCGCTATAATTCTCTCCTCCTTAGGATGATTTCGCCCCATAATTATGCATCAACAAATAAATGTGGATGGCGACTCATCATGTCACTCTCTGTTTCCCAGGTGAGCTTCGACCCATTCGTATGTTTCCATCGCACAAGAACTAAGTTGACCATATTGAGTCGCAACTTCTTAGTCTTACGGTCAACAATTGCCTCAGACTTTTCGATTAGCCTCTTATTTTCATCCATCCTTAACTCTAAAATTGGAATTACATCGGGAACTTCTCCCGTAAACTTTCTCAAGTAACACACATGGAAAGTGTTATGGATACCATCTAGTTCTTCAAGCAATTCTAGCTTGTAAGCTTGGTTCCCAATCCTATAAAGAACACTGAATGGTGTAATAAACCTTGTCCATACAAAGCTTGATAAGGTGCCATTTTGATGCTCGAATGGTAACTATTATTGTAGGAAAACTCTACCAGGGGTAAATGCTCATCCTAGTTACTTTGGAATTCTAGGGTACATGCTCTAAACATATTTTACTGTGTTTGAATCATTCTTTCGCTCTGACCATCAGTCTGCGGATGGTAGGTTGTACTTAAACACAACTTCATACACATTTCCTCTTGTAAAATCCTCCAAAACATTGATGTGAAACGACAGTCACGATCTGATACAGTCGTTAAAGGAACACCATGAAGTCTTACTACTTCCTTCATGTAAGCATTTCCAAGCTTATCCATAGACCATCCCTCATTTGTTGCTATGTGTGACAACCCGATATTTCAACTCTTTGTAACGACCATAATGGGTCAAGTATTGTAACCACTTCTGAATAATAAAAAGTTACTTTCATAATAACATGTATAAATAAGTTCTACTTAATTTCCTTCTATGATTAAATGTCTTTGAAACATAATCGTACGTGAAAAGAACGCCCAAATCCGACTTCATATAGCGAAGATGTGATTTTTCCAAGTTCGGCTTAGCAACAGACAGCTAAAAACTCGAATCGGAAATCGAGCGACTTTTGGCCGGAATGACCTAAACGAGAATCGAAGGTCTCGTCAATGGTATTCCAGCGGTAAAAAGTCTGGCAAAAACCGACATCAGATAAAGAAGTTATGAATTTTCTAAGAAATTCCTTAAACACGATGGATTTTTAATAAATAATAAAAATATAATTTTGGAATTTGCCGACGGAGTCTAAACGAAAGTTGTAGAGCGTAGTCTCACCTACGCGAGGATATAAAGACCATCGAAAACGGAGTTCGTATGAAGAAGATATGAATTTTGGAAGTTTATTAAATAAATTAGTTAATTATTTAATTCAAAATTCGGACATTATCCGAAGGGGGGGGGGGGTCCGCTTCCTCATCCGGGTACGCGCCGCGTACCTCTGTACGCCCTGCGTACTCGTAAGACTTGGCCTCGGATCGTCCACGTCGCCATATCCGAGGAATCCGATCCATCCGACCCGCCCGACCCGTCCGACCCGACGTCCCATCCGACCCGGTGTCCCATCCGACCCACCTCCCCAGCAACCCGTCCCATCCGACCCGAGAACCCAACAACCCGTCCCATCCGAACCGAGGCAGTCGAGGCTTCGGTCATGCATGACGTGCGCGTACGCAGCGCGTACGAGCGTACGCCCCGCGTACCGAGGCAGACCAGCCTTCCTATAAATAGAATGCGAGGGTTTCCAAAGAAAGGGTTCATTTCTCTTCTCTCTCTCTCAACATTTCCTCGTTTTCCGTGTCCATTCAAACCCGAAGCTCTGGTCTTTTCGGCTCAAGTCCCGAAGGTCGATTTTGCTCCCGAGATTTCCGAGAATCCCGAGGAAAATCCGTTTCCCGAGACGAAACTCTGCCCGGTTTTCCATCTCGCTATCTCCAAAACTTTCAAGTGAGTTTCATACCCCTTAATCAACCGTTTTAATTATTCTAAATACTTTTATATGCTTTCAAGGGGGGGATTACAAGTAAAACACACGAGTATTATCGTGTGTTCCATAAGGAAACTCTTTTATATACTGTTATATATTCAAATATCATGCGATTTATAAACATTTAAAGGAACTTTTATATATATATAACATATGTCACAATAGCATCTTACCTTTTAAAATATAATGTTGTTGTAATACATGTATAAACTAAACTGTTCTTAGATTTTTCTTGTCTATCCTAGACTCTACACCAAAAATCTATACTTTCATAAACAAGTGATTTCTTTTCTCAATATTTCTAAACAAACAAGACACGCTTTTTGGAAACTATAATAGGTATGGTTTTACGAAACAAATTTCTAACTCTTATGTAGTAGAATCACATATTTCAAGAAGTTCACTTTCGTGTACAAGAACAAACGTAACATTTTAACAAGTAGATCTGTTTTTATACCACGGATTTGTGAGACACTAACTTCATGTACGTTCGAGTACACATTTCAAGTCCTGTATTATATACCAGAATCCCTTGGAGGGGGAGCATGGTGTTTGTGTATAGATCTATACGGGCTTGACAAACCCGCGCCCTGACTGTTAGCTGCAGTCCACCGTTTGGGGTGACAAACGTCATAACATTCCAACGCCTGAAGAACGTTGTGTATAGGCATTCAGAGTCAATAGTATGGTTATAAAACTCACAAGGGGTATTAAAATGCATTGATTTACAAGGTTTTCAAATTCATTGGTTCTTTTACATTTACATACATTTTAGAAACAAACATTGGTCTTGAGTGAAGGCTACTTTTATACTAGTAGAAAATATTGGATTTTCTAACCACAAACAAACGAAGATAAAACATTTCAGTTCATTCAAACATTGTCACTTAAATACTTATGAAATTCACCAGCTTAAATGCTGATCTACTCTTTCGAAATTTCTTGTATGTCCCAGGGAATCAGTAATTTCAGGTATTCATTTCGCTTTTGATGAAGGGATGCTGCGGCGCCAGTTTAATCTCGTATTTTGACATCATATTGTAATTGAGTTTTGAACATGTAACTTTTGACAAATGTAAACTTTCAATTATATATATGATGGTTGTATTGCTTTCTTTACTATGTATTCATTTGTTACGTTACCACATGAAGTCATCCGCCCCCGAACGTTTCCGCCGTTCAGGTTTGGGGGTGTGACAGATTGGTATCAGAGCAATGTTTATAGTGAACTAAGTATATCGAACAACATAAGATATACAAACTATAAATGCTTAAGGGACTAATACTCTCTGACAAAACAAATTTTCTTTTTACACTTAAGCAGCATTTCGTTCAACTTAAATTGGTAGTTCATTTAAGTACAAATACATGCATACCACGAACTATTTTCATGTTATACAACTATACAAGTATTTAGACAAGTTGACACTACGATTGAGACTCGATATATGTAATCAGATTTTTGACAAATATAGCGTGATCAACTATATTTGCCCAAGATTGGACCAACGTATATCGAGGAATGATCATAGTAAGCAACAAGTCAAAACTTACCAAACCATTACAAGAATCAAACACAAGAATTTAAATACTATAGGAGTATTTGCTATCTAAACTAGTTTAACTTACATGTTTTACATGTTCCGACTTTACTCAATTCTTATAACCCTATTTCTCGTACAGCCAAATGGCTGGATTTCACCACCCTGGCGACCCCTACTTTCCCAACCAAGGCAACGGAGGATGGATCGAAGATGATCCCGAAGAGGACGAGGAACCCATAGAAGTGGGTGATGACTCCGGTACCGACTCAGAGCCGGAAGTTATCAATCCACCACCCATTCAACCTCCCGTCTTCGTAAGGAACTTTCAAGGACCGACTCCCGTCTGGGGAAGTCACCTCCACCATTGGAGCCAACAGCAGAACCTACGCCCTCCCTACGGCATGTGTCGGGACTTCTATGATGTCCACGGTGGAGGTTCGGCTGATCGAGCACTCCCGGTAATGGTGGGTAAGTTAGCCAATCAGTCATATCAGTCTGGAGTACAAGCTAGCCGACTCCGGGATATCAACGTGGAAGTGCAGGTTCACACTTCTGACATCTGTAGGCTGGACAAGATGCAAGACAACGCTCAATTCCAAACCGAAGCGTTTCAAGCGCAAATGATTGCAACCCTCGCCGAACTAAGGGAACAACAAGCCGCTTTCGATAGGCGTCTAATGGAGTCAAAGCAATCAGATACGGAGTCAAGCTCCAAGCGCAACCTTCGACGCAAGTAGTGCTTGTCAAGGACTCAAATTTTGTTATAGCTTAGGACCTCGGCTAAAAGTCTTTAAATTTCTCGAACTTTGTAATCGGAGACCCTTATAGGGGTCAAATTTTCATGATCGTTGTAACAACTTTTATATTAATATAAGTGGCACTATTACTACTATGTTGAGTATTTCGTTCGAACCTTGAATGGTCTTTGAGAACCCCAAATACTTGTTTCATACCTTCAGTCTTACAAATAACTTTCATTCTTCTATTGTAAGACTCATACTATCATCTGTTGTTGAACTATAGCGATTTAGTTCATGAGACACATACATTTTCCATTCTATGAAATTCTTATCCTTGTCTTTTCAATCTATAGTTGAAGGATGCCTCCGCGTAGGAATCCGAGGCGAAACAACGGTGAGGAAGCACCTATACCACCACCACCTCCACCACCTCAATTTGATGCTGTTATGTTTCAAGCAGCAGTCACCGCGGCAGTAGCAGCTGCCATGTCACAGATCAATAACTCAAGTACTAATGGCTTGGGATCTGGCACACACCCATCCAACCATGGCGAGAGTCATGGACCACCTCGGGAATGCACCTATAAGGACTTCACTAATGCCAAGCCCCGAATGTTTTATGGTACTGGTGGTGTGATGGCCCTGAGGCAGTGGATCGAAAGGACGGAGGCAGTCTTTGAAATATGCTCCTGCCCCGAGCACAGCAAGGTCAAATTTGCAACTTTCACCCTTCTCGATAAAGCTTTAACTTGGTGGAATGGCCACGTTAAAGTACTTACCCTAATCGTGGCGAACTCCATAAGCTGGGAGAACTTGAAGGCCATGATGATGAGAGAATACTGCCCACGGGGAGAAATTCAAAAGCTTGAACACGAGCTATGGACTCTCGGAATGGTGGGTACCGACATCGCTACTTATACCAACAGATTTTGCGAACTGGCAATCCTTTGTCCAGATATGATTGCTCCCGAGAGCAAGAAGATAGAAAGGTACATCTGGGGACTGACGCCCCAAATACGATCAAGCGTGTTAGCTTCTAAACCTGACACCTTTGAAAGTGCTAAGGAACTGGCACAATCTCTGATCGACTACAGAGGTCATCAGAACTCAACCACTTCTGCACCAGCACCACAGAAAGCAAACAACAACTACAACAACTACAACAACTACAACAACAACAACCACAACAATGGCAGGAAGAGAGCATGGATTAAAGGGAAGGGTGGATCTTCCCAAGAATCCGCGAAGAAACAACTTGTGTCAGTAAATGCTGCCATTGTACCTACTACATCCCCTATAAATACCTACCCAACAAAGCCTTATATAGGCAACCTGCCAAAATGCACCAAATGCAATTACCACCACCATGGACCTTGTCGAACTATGCAGTGCGCCAACTGCAGCCAGAAAGGGCACACAGCCCGTTTCTGCAAGGAACCCGCAAAGCCGATCACTCAAGTTCCCGGTGCGGGTGTAGGGCAGGCTTGCTACGGTTGTGGCGAGGTGGGCCACTACCAGAGAAACTGTCCTAAGGCAGCAGGCACCGGAGGTGTTAGACGAGTTTTGGCAATAGGCCACGACGAAGCTGTAGCTGACCCAACTATAGTTGCTGGTACGTTTCTTCTCGATAATTCATACGCATGCATATTATTCGATAGTGGAGCGGAGAGAAGCTTCGTGAGTCAAAATTTTATTCATTTACTTAAACCTAAACCTAGCAAGTTAGAAAATTCATTCACTATAGAGATGGCCAATGGAAAAACCGAAAACACAAATTGCATATACATGGGCTGTACGTTAACATTAGACGGCCATTCTTTCCCAATCAATCTCATGCCTGTTCAAATTAAAAGTTTCGACGTCATCATCGGCATGGATTGGTTGAGCCTTCTTCGCGCCGACATCATGTGCTTTGAGAAAGCAGTCCGTCTTAACCTCCCAAACAACGAAACATTAGTTGTCTACGGCGACAAATCTAGTACAAACCTTCGCATCATTTCGTGCATCCAAGCTCGAAAGTGCTTGCGGAAGGATTGTCGAGCATTCTTAGCGCACATCGTCGATACAAGTCAAGAACTGAAGGACATCAAGAGCATCTCGGTAGTACGCGACTTTCCCGATATCTTTCCAGAAGAACTACCAGGATTACCACCACAACGCCAAGTCGAATTTAGAATCGACTTAATTCCAGGAGCTACCCCAGTAGCGAAGTCGCCTTATCGTCTTGCACCAGCAGAGATGCAGGAACTTTCCAGTCAACTTAATGAACTCCTTCACAAAGGATTCATAAGACCAAGTTTCTCACCTTGGGGAGCACCAGTCTTGTTTGTAAAGAAGAAAGACGGATCGTTCCGTATGTGCATCGACTACAGAGAGCTGAACAAACTTACTGTCAAGAACCGCTATCCTCTACCCCGTATCGACGACCTATTCGATCAACTTCAAGGGGCGAACTACTTCTCCAAAATAGACCTGCGATCCGGATATCATCAATTACGAGTTCTAGAGGGGGACATTCCAAAGACAGCCTTCCGAACTCGTTATGGACACTACGAATTCGTAGTGATGCCGTTCGGATTAACCAATGCACCAGCAGTATTTATGGACCTAATGAATAGGGTATGTCGCCCTTACTTGGATCAGTTCGTCATCGTCTTTATCGATGATATACTTATCTACTCTCGAAGTGAGGAAGAGCATAGTCAACACCTACGAAAAGTCCTAGAAACACTGCGAACGGAGAAACTATATGCGAAGTTCTCTAAATGCGAATTTTGGATTCGAAGAGTCGAATTTTTAGGTCACGTTGTTAGCGAGAAAGGTATACACGTGGACCCCTCCAAAATTAAGGCTATTGAGAACTGGTCTGCACCAAAGACACCTACAGAAATTCGTCAATTTCTAGGTCTAGCTGGCTACTATCGTAGATTCATAAAGAACTTTTCGAGCATTTCGAAACCTCTTACTTCATTAACCGAGAAAGGTGTGGCCTTTGACTGGGAAGCGAAACAAGAGAAGGCATTCCAGACACTAAAGCAGGCCTTGTGCACCGCACCGATACTATCCCTCCCCGAAGGGATAGAAGACTTCGTGGTGTATTGCGATGCTTCAAATCAAGGACTTGGTTGTGTTCTTATGCAGAGAGGGAAGGTTATCGCTTATGCCTCCCGACAGCTTAAGACACACGAAGTGAACTATACGACACACGACCTCGAGTTAGGAGCAGTGGTATTTGCTCTGAAGATCTGGAGGCACTACTTATACGGAACAAAGAGTACTATATTCACCGATCACAAGAGCCTTCAACACATTTTCGATCAGAAGGAACTCAACATGCGACAACGATGATGGGTTGAGTTACTGAATGACTACGAATGCGAAATTCGTTATCATCCTGGCAAGGCCAACGTAGTAGCCGACGCCCTCAGTCGAAAGGAATACACTGGTCGGAGGGTCAAATCTCTGACCATGACTATCCATTCCCACCTATCCACACAAATTAAGGAAGCACAAATGGAAGCTTTGCAACCTAAAAATGTGGCGGGTGAATCCCTGCGAGGAATGGAGAAGAATTTAGAAGTCAAGGGTGGCGGAGCCTACTATCTCATGGACCGAATCTGGACCCCAAATCATGGTGGTTTCAGAAACGTAGTCATGACCGAGGCTCACAATTCAAGATATTCCGTTCACCCGGGTTCAGATAAAATGTATCTGGATCTTAAGAAACTATATTGGTGGCCTAACATGAAAGCAGCAAATTGCTACCTTCGTGAGTAAATGTCTTACTTGCGCTAAGGTTAAGGTCGAGTATCAGAAACCGTCAGGACTACTACAACAACCAGAGATACCGGAATGGAAATGGGAGCGGATTACTATGGACTTCATAACCAAGTTACCCAAGACGACAAGTGGACTTGATACCATATGGGTCATTGTCGACAGGTTGACCAAATCCGCACATTTTCTACCCATCAAGGAGACTGACAAAATGGAGAAGCTTACAAGAACTTACTTAAGGGAAGTAGTACGACTGCATGGTGTTCCGATATCCATTATCTCCGATCGAGATAGTAGATTCACTTCAAGATTCTAGCAGTCACTACAAAGTTCCCTGGGAACTAGGCTAGACATGAGTACAGCCTACCACCCACAGACAGACGGACAAAGTGAGAGAACAATACAAACTTTAGAAGACATGCTGAGAGCCTGTGTGATTGACTTTGGAAAGGCATGGGATATTCATTTACCCCTTGTCGAATTTTCATACAACAATAGTTATCATACAAGCATAAAGGCTGCTCCGTTTGAAGCCCTCTATGGTCGAAAGTGCAGATCCCCTCTGTGCTGGACTGAAGTTGGCGATACCCAGTTAGCTAGAGGAAGAGTTCCTGAAAGCACTCTCACAGGTCCGGAGATCATACGTGAAACAACAGAGAAAATCGTTCAGATTCGTGAACGATTGAAAGCCTCAAGAGACCGACAGAAAAGCTACGCTGACCAAAGGAGGAAACCTTTGGAATTCCAGGTAGGAGACCGCGTCTTATTAAAGGTCTCACCGTGGAAGGGTTTAATACGATTTGGAAAGCGTGGGAAACTAAATCCAAGATACATAGGGCCTTTCGAGATTCTTGCCAGAATCGGCCCAGTGGCTTACAAGCTAAACCTACCGCGCGAACTTAGTAACATCCATCCAACCTTCCACGTCTCAAACTTGAAAAAGTGCCTTTCCGACGAGACTCTTGTTATTCCACTCGACGAGATCGAGATCAACGAGAGCCTCAACTTTGTGGAAGAACCAGTAGAAATCATGGACCGAGAGGTCAAACAAACAAAACAAAGTCGCATACCCATCGTGAAGGTTCGCTGGAACGCCAAGCGGGGACCCGAATTCACATGGGAACGCGAAGATCAGATGAAACAAAAGTACCCTCATCTCTTTCATGTTCACTAGTATCTTTACTACTTTAAATTTCGGGACGAAATTCTCTCTAACGGGGGGATGATGTGACAACCCGATATTTCAACTCTTTGTAACGACCATAATGGGTCAAGTATTGTAGCCACTTCTGAATAATAAAAAGTTACTTTCATAATAACATGTATAAATAAGTTCTACTTAATTTCCTTCTATGATTAAATGTCTTTGAAACATAATCGTACGTGAAAAGAACGCCCAAATCCGACTTCATATAGCGAAGATGTGATTTTTCCAAGTTCGGCTTAGCAACAGACAGCTAAAAACTCGAATCGGAAATCGAGCGACTTTTGGCCGGAATGACCTAAACGAGAATCGAAGGTCTCGTCAATGGTATTCCAGCGGTAAAAAGTCTGGCAAAAACCGACATCAGATAAAGAAGTTATGAATTTTCTAAGAAATTCCTTAAACACGATGGATTTTTAATAAATAATAAAAATATAATTTTGGAATTTGCCGACGGAGTCTAAACGAAAGTTGTAGAGCGTAGTCTCACCTACGCGAGAATATAAAGACCATCGAAAACGGAGTTCGTACGAAGAAGATATGAATTTTGGAAGTTTATTAAATAAATTAGTTAATTATTTAATTCAAAATTCGGACATTATCCGAAGGGGGGGGGTCCGCTTCCTCATCCGGGTACGCGCCGCGTACCTCTGTACGCCCTGCGTACTTGTAAGACTTGGCCTCGGATCGTCCACGTCGCCATATCCGAGGAATCCGATCCATCCGACCCGCCCGACCCGTCCGACCCGACGTCCCATCCGACCCGGTGTCCCATCCGACCCACCTCCCCAGCAACCCGTCCCATCCGACCCGAGAACCCAACAACCCGTCCCATCCGAACCGAGGCAGTTGAGGCTTCGGTCATGCATGACGTGCGCGTACGCAGCGCGTACGAGCGTACGCCCCGCGTACCGAGGCAGACCAGCCTTCCTATAAATAGAATGCGAGGGTTTCCAAAGAAAGGGTTCATTTCTCTTCTCTCTCTCTCAACATTTCCTCGTTTTCCGTGTCCGTTCAAACCCGAAGCTCTGGTCTTTTCGGCTCAAGTCCCGAAGGTCGATTTTGCTCCCGAGATTTCCGAGAATCCCGAGGAAAATCCGTTTCCCGAGACGAAACTCTGCCCGGTTTTCCATCTCGCTATCTCCAAAACTTTCAAGTGAGTTTCATACCCCTTAATCAACCGTTTTAATTATTCTAAATACTTTTATATGCTTTCAAGGGGGGGATTACAAGTAAAACA
Source organism: Lactuca sativa (assembly GCF_002870075.4). Lineage (NCBI taxonomy): Eukaryota > Viridiplantae > Streptophyta > Magnoliopsida > Asterales > Asteraceae > Lactuca > Lactuca sativa. The sequence continues at coordinate 255,837,135 of NC_056630.2, forward strand.
CACGAGTATTATCGTGTGTTCCATAAGGAAACTCTTTTATATACTGTTATATATTCAAATATCATGCGATTTATAAACATTTAAAGGAACTTTTATATATATATAACATATGTCACAATAGCATCTTACCTTTTAAAATATAATGTTGTTGTAATACATGTATAAACTAAACTGTTCTTAGATTTTTCTTGTCTATCCTAGACTCTACACCAAAAATCTATACTTTCATAAACAAGTGATTTCTTTTCTCAATATTTCTAAACAAACAAGACACGCTTTTTGGAAACTATAATAGGTATGGTTTTACGAAACAAATTTCTAACTCTTATGTAGTAGAATCACATATTTCAAGAAGTTCACTTTCGTGTACAAGAACAAACGTAACATTTTAACAAGTAGATCTGTTTTTATACCACGGATTTGTGAGACACTAACTTCATGTACGTTCGAGTACACATTTCAAGTCCTGTATTATATACCAGAATCCCTTGGAGGGGGAGCATGGTGTTTGTGTATAGATCTATACGGGCTTGACAAACCCGCGCCCTGACTGTTAGCTGCAGTCCACCGTTTGGGGTGACAAACGTCATAACATTCCAACGCCTGAAGAACGTTGTGTATAGGCATTCAGAGTCAATAGTATGGTTATAAAACTCACAAGGGGTATTAAAATGCATTGATTTACAAGGTTTTCAAATTCATTGGTTCTTTTACATTTACATACATTTTAGAAACAAACATTGGTCTTGAGTGAAGACTACTTTTATACTAGTAGAAAATATTGGATTTTCTAACCACAAACAAACGAAGATAAAACATTTCAGTTCATTCAAACATTGTCACTTAAATACTTATGAAATTCACCAGCTTAAATGCTGATCTACTCTTTCAAAATTACTTGTATGTCCCAGGGAATCAGTAATTTCAGGTATTCATTTCGCTTTTGATGAAGGGATGCTGCGGCGCCAGTTTAATCTCGTATTTTGACATCATATTGTAATTGAGTTTTGAACATGTAACTTTTGACAAATGTAAACTTTCAATTATATATATGATGGTTGTATTGCTTTCTTTACTATGTATTCATTTGTTACGTTACCACATGAAGTCATCCGCCCCCGAACGTTTCCGCCGTTCAGGTTTGGGGGTGTGACACTATGAAGTGTGCACTCTTTGTCAAACGATCTACAACTACCCAAATCATGTCATGACCGTTCTTCGTCATTGGCAGTTTAGTCAAAAAATCCATGGTGATGTCTTCCCATTTAACCATGGGTATATGTAAAGGTTCTAAACTCCCATATGGTTTTTTGATGGTGTGCTTTAACTCTCGCACATTTTAGACAATTGGCCACATACTTTGTAACATCGAGCTTCATCGTCGGCTACTAGTAGTAAGGTTTCAGATCCCTATACATTTTAGTGCTACTGGGATGAATCGAGTAGAGTGAGCTTCTTCCATCAGAAGATCCCTTATTCCTCCAATCTTTGGTACCCAAATTCTATCTTGGAATACATTCAATCCTTCACTATTTGTACCGAGTACCAACGTTTTGCCTAAAAGTTCTTCCTTTTGGTCATTTTTCTCCAAATCTTCTTCCTAAGATTTCTTGATGCTTTCCACAATCGTTGAAAAAACTTCTATTCTTAACGCTCTTGTCCTTTTTCTTTCAAGCTTTACTTATCGGACTTAGAGCGTCAAATAGAACATTCGCTTTACCATGGTGGTAAAGTATCTCACACTCAAAATCTTTGAGTAACACTAGCCAGCGTCGTTGTCTCAAATTCAATTCCTTCTGATTAAAGAGATACTAAAGACTTTTATGATCAGTGAAAAGTTTGCACTTCGTGCTGTAAAGATAATGCCTCCATATCTTTAATGCGGATACTACCGCTACCAACTCCAGATCAAGAGTGGGGTAGTTATTCTCGTGCTCCTTCAATTGTCTTGAAGCATATGTTATCACCTTATCTCTTTGGGTCAGAACACAACATAAACCGACTCCATATGTATCCCTAACCCGACTCCATATGCATTGCTATAGACTGTGAAGTCTTCAACCTTATCAGGTAAAGAAAGAATTGGTGCTTCATACAACTTCTTCTTTAGCTTCTCGAATGCTTCATCGTGTTTCTGATTCCATGTATATGTAGCCCCTTTATGGGTCAAAGCTGTCAATGGAGTAGATATCGATGAAAAGCCTTGGATAAACCTTCGGTAATATCCAGAAAATCCGAGAAAGCTTCGAATCTCCGTGGGACTTTTTGCTCGTTCCCACTTCATCACAACTTCAATCTTTGCTGGGTCAACCATTATTCGTTTTTGGTTAACCACATGACCCAAGAATTGGACTTCTCGAATCTAAAAATCAAATTTGGAGAAAATTGCATACAACTTCTTATTCTTCAAAACTTCTAACACTTCTCGCAGGTGATTGTCATGCTCCCGCTGGCTCTTTGAGTAAATCAAAATGTCATCTATGAACACTATCATAGATTTATTGAGGAATGGTTTACAAACCCTATTCATCAAATCCATGAATGTTTATGGAGCATTGGTTAGTCCAAACAACATAACCAAGAACTCATAGTGTTCATATATCGTTATGAATGCGGTTTTCACAATATCTTGCTCTCTTACCTTCAGCTGATGATATCCCGTCCTAAGATCTATCTTTGAGAAATAGTTCGAACCTTGCTGCTGATCAAACAGGGCGTTAATCGTTAGCAATGGGTACTTGTTCTTTACTGTTTCCTTGTTCAGCTCTCTGTAGTCTATGCACATCCTCATGCTTCCATACTTCTTTTTCATGAATAACACTGGAGCTCTCTAGGGTGATGAACTAGGTCTAATGAAACTGTTGTCCAACAACTCCTGAAGTTTCATCATAAGCTCTTTTATCTCCATCGGTGCTAATCAGTATGGTGTTTTTGCTATTGGTGTCGATCCTGGCAACAAGTCTATTCGAAACTCCACTTGTCTACCAGGGGGTAATCCAGGAAGATCTTCGGAAAAGACTTCTAGATAGTCACACACCACTGGTATTCATTGTATCTCCTTCTTCTCCTTCTTTGTACCGATTACAAATGCTAAGTATGATGGACATCCTTTGGACAAACATTTTATGTCTCTCATCAGGGAAATGATTCAGAAGTTACTCTGCGTTTGTCCATGTACACCATAAATGACTCTATTCCAGGTGGGTTTACTCTCCTCATCTTCTTCTACATAGTATCTCAGCACCGTTCGTACTAAGCCAATCCACTCCCAGCATAATATCAAAACCATTCAACTCAATGGGCAATAACTCCTCATGGAATTTATTCTTGTTCAATTCAATGATGATGTTTTTAAGGTAATTACTAACAGGTATGAATTTGCCACTAGCAATTTCTACAACTAGAGCATTATGAACTTTATCTACATGCAAGTCTAGTTTTCTACCAAATTTGTGCAATACAAAGGAGTAGTTTCCTCATGAATCAAACAATATATTGGCAGACAATCCATTTACAACAAAGGTACCTGAAGCGACATCCGTTGCATCCTTTGCGGCTTCCAGTGTCATTTGGAATGCTCTCGCCTTTGGCCTTGGTGGAACATTAGGCCTTGTCGCCTCCTTCTCCTTCGGACAGTCCCTCGAAATATTCCTTTTTTCATTGCACTCATAACAAACCTTCTTTTTGAATATGCACTCGTTGGCATAGTGCCCAGCCTTTCCACACATAAAACAAGTGACTTCTCCATCAAATTTGCCAAAGTGCTTCTTCTTGGACTTCTCGCACCACTTCGCTTCACCTCCTCCTCCTCCAAACTTTTGAGAATTTGCTCTTCTTGTTGGACCTTGAAGATCCATCAAACTTCCTTTTTTCACCAACTTCAACCTTGCTGATGGATCTTCCCATAATCATCTCCTCAACAGACTTGGCAGCCCATATAGCTACCTCAAGAGTAGGTGCCTGGCGCACTGGCACAACGTACTCCCATGGAAGTCCCTTTACGTATTTGTCAATTTTTCTCAGCTCGTCTCTGATGATGCGCAAAGAAAATTCCATTTTTCTATGAAGGTATTGGTGTATTCATCATTGGACATGTTGCCCTTCTTTAACGTTAGAAATTGGCTCTCTAGCTCTAACAGGTTTTGGGCCGAGCAGAGCTTTCGCTTAAAGTATACCAAGAACTCTGCCCAAGTCAGTTGTAGTGGCTCATTGGGGCTTATGGTCTTCCCGAGAGTGTTCCACAAACAAACTGCGCCACCTCTGAAATGACGTACTGCATATGTGGTTTATAGCTTGCCCTCGCAACCACATGTTATCAAGGCTATAACATAAATCATTTAGCACATAATAACAGTTTAGTATCTTTCCTAAAATAAACTAGTGCTCGTGTCTAAATTTTAGTAGACACTCATCGTACAATCATCGCTTAACATTCTAAGTTTAAGTCTAGAAATCCTAAAAACTCCTAGTTCGCTTAAACTAACGCTCTGTTACCAATTGTGACATTCCTAAATTTCACGGCTAGAAAAAACCAATTTGTTTATTCTTTATTTCAAAATCACAGTATATTTTTAAAGAAACATATTGCGGAATTTGTTTTCAAAAATATGATAAAGAATTTATCAAAGTATTTCTTAAGAATTGTATTATATTAAAAATCTCGGGATATCATTGTTAATACAGATCAAAAGCATAAACATAAACAACATAATCCAGATAATATCTTCTTATACTAGTGGCCTATAATCCATTGATCTCTCATCAAATCATCACTCATGTGCTCTCTTGCCACTACCTGTATATGAGAAAACTTAGTGGGTCAGGCTGGGGAGCCTGGTGAGCACATAGGGTTTTCAACCTAAAATAATTAAGTTTATTAATTTCATCAAATCAAACAGCCCAATTACCTGTTCCCATTATCCTCACTTTCTGTCCCTAGAGCATCTAAAGTAAGGCGAACCTATCCTAAGGATGTTCATCGGGGCGGACACTACTGCTAAGGGGGTTCCTTATACATATATGTCCGTAAGGCAACCATGAGGGGGATGGAGTACACTGGTGAACACATCGTCCACAAACACATACAGGTTGCGAGCCTACTAACGTTCCACTAGATTGTCTAGAATAGTCGGTGGTTGTCATCTATACTCCGCTAGATGACTAGATCTTCGTCAAAAATCGAGGCCTCTCATCATTTTATTTCATCACACACCAATTATTTCATCTACCCATGTTTTACCCCAACATATTTGTAGATATAAAATACATATACAATTTAAATCCTTTAAAACATGTATAAAGCGTTCATCCAACATGGATATCAAGTAAACATATAATATGCACACATGGCATGTAATTTATATAAAATACTTCATATCTATTTATAGGTTGAAAGTAACTATGCCCTCATCTTAGTAGTGTGAGTTAATAGAATCTAACTACAAACAGTCAGTGGTTCGTGATCGTCGGGCTCGGGACGCGGAATGCATTCAGCAAATGAGAGAGAGAGAGAGAGAGAGAGAGAGAGAGAGACAGAGAGAGAAAGGTAAGAATTTTGTGTAAGGAGATCAAGGGTCGAATTTGCTATTTATAGGCTACCAAAAACATGTCCACATCGTGGCTTTATAATTGCTCGTCGTCAAACATAGTTGTATTACCTCATAGACTTGCCATTTGGGTCCTACCTTCGGAAGGTGTAAAAATACTGACTTCACGTCGTGACCTTTATGTCCATATCGTGGAATATTAACACATCACTCCCATAGACTTTCCATTTGCATTATATCCTTGAGAAGTATCCTAGATCACATTAACATCGTGAATCTTATGTCCACGTCGTGGAGCATGGCTGATTAGGGTTTCTGCCACGTGTCATCCTCTTAGACTACTACATCTTCAGAAGATCATAACTTTTGCATACAAACTCCATTTTTGATGTTCGTTATATCCACACGTAGGTGGGGATTTACTCGAAAACTTTATTTTATATCACTAAGGCTAAAAAGTATTTTATCGTAAACTCGCTTTTTATGATTCCTGGTGTCGTGTCGGTTTTGTCAAGAAACTTCGACAAGTCATAACTTCTTTGTTATAAATCGAATTTTGGCGTTATTTATATCACTGGAATCCTTGTCACTACCACTAGAACCTTCTTCATAGATATTAGGTATATCTATTATTTTACTTTTGACACTTATTTTTATTCTTATCTTATTATATCTTATATATAAGTATAATGCACATTAAATCACATAATTCACTTAATATTCAAATAATTCCTCTTTATTACTTCAAAGTAGGTTATAATTGTTGAACCTAACTATTACACCATTATACAAATGCTTAGCCTAGAAAATCGGGCGTTACATTATGGTCCTTCCTTTGTGAACAGATTGACTGAATACAATTCCAATGATGTTGATTTCACAATTTCAAATTCTTGTCACTATTTAAATGTGTTAGAATTCCATCCTTACATGCATTGTCCTCGTATGATGTCAAGGCTTCAAAATCATAGAGACTTAACCAACGATATTACAGAATGTTCCATTGGAACTTTGTTACTAAAAACAATTCAATATTAATGATGTCTCAAATTCAAGGTACACTCCTCGAACACCTTTCTAACTCACATGTAGATTTTAATAATTAATTCCCATTATGGAAACATTTTCATATTCTTATATGACCATCAATTTTGATCAGGAATCATTCCAATCTAAAACATGTCACTATGGTCCTTCCAAACAATACAATTCTTCCAAGTGTCTATAAGCAAGCAATCTTTGGGTATAACCTTTGAATGTTCTTGACAGTTGTTTAATAACATTAGACATACAAAGTTCTAGTCCCTTTTTCCTTTTTCAATGCCCAAGGCATTTGGAAAAATCAGAACAAGTGAATATTATAGCATATGTAATCGATCCTATATTCAAAGCATATGGGACTTGATTCATTATGTCTTACATAAGGACCTGATATATGTTTTGTCTCTTGTTATGATATTTCCATATAACAAATTTCCTGTGTTGAATCATTTCACCATGATATTCATTATGTCCAAGACTAACTTCTATTAAACCCTTCAATCTAAACATATAGATTTGAAACAAAGTATGAGTTCCCTCACCCTTAAGTCTTAATACAACGAAACAATTCCAAATTTTTGCAATTTGCAAATTGAAAATTTTGTTCCTTAAAAACAGTATTGTCAAAATGAAATACTAGAATCATAATTATGTTCTCACTAGCATAACAATTATGCTCCCACTAGCTTTGACATGTACCCAGAAATCAACTGGACTTCTACAAATCAATGGTCTTAATTTTCTTACTGAAGTGTAGATTTTCTGACACGTGATGCTTCAATAAGTCATTGACTAGACTTCTTAAGATTTTACACCTTCATTGGATAACATATGTAAGTGTTAAAACCCTTTCAAAGCTTATTGAAAGTTCAAACAAAACCATGCCATTCTCCACAATTCAAAATATGAAACAAGGTGTCGTAATCATATTACGAATTTGAGAATGCAAATAACACAACTACTAACCATGTTGATCTTTCAGATCTTTAAAATCTACTAGCAACGACGTTTCCTCATAATTATTCTCATAAATTAGAGCGAAACCTTTTGCCACCTAGATTGGTGTATACGTTCCCATCCATGTGAATATACCATTTTCAACCTACAATCATATGATAAGTTTTATGAAAAAACCAAATTCAAATTTAGATTTCCTTTCATGGACTGAACTTTGCTTTTTAATTTCTTTCCCTCTGGTAGCACAAGAGCCTACCAGTGCTTTCGTCTTGTTAGCAGTTCACCCATATTGATCAAAGTACTTTCATTGACTAATGTGCTTTGCTTTTTATAGTAAAATGAAAACCATAGAATTCATAAGCCTTGCCAACTTAATTGCAAGGTCCAGAGAAACAAGAATATGTTAACTTAACGTGACAGGTTATCAACCTCAAGCCGTGTGCTAGTGATAACTAAAAGGTTTATTCTCGATTGACTCCCGAAACTATCAAGATCAATAAGACTCCCACTGACTTCTTGACATATAAGTTTTCCTCTTAAGGAACATTCCTTGACGAGCTAAAACAAATATTCAAAAGTTAGTGTGGATTCCCGAAAAGAACACTTCATGGAATTGGTCATAATTCCTCCTTTGTTTTAATCAAAACATCACCAGCTCCAATTCCAAATGTGCTAGAGTAAGAAAACATTATTACTCCACATTTCATGAGGTGTTATAAACCTACTTAGTTTGAAATAAGCTTCATGATACGATTTGTAAAAACTAGAGCATGGATCTACTACTTGAGTGGAAACGAAGTATGACTCATCTCTTGATTGAACCATTTCAAAAATATACGATTTCTTTTCTTAGTCATACAATTTCACTAAGATGTTCTTCGACGATCAATTGTGATCATAAAATATGATACAATTGCACTACTCCAAGTTTCTATTCAATTTCAACTTGGGTGATGAGAATTCTTTATCACTTAGTTAATTATGATATTACCATAAGTGATATAATAAGAATCAAATCCCAATTAACTTTGCTAATAATAGAAATGTAACCAACACTTTCATAATGTAAGCCAACTAGTTAAACCAAAAAAATCACTTTTATTGATAATAAACGAAATTTTTTTGAACTTTTCCTTACAATGCATAAAAATGAAAACTATGTTTCTAGACATTTCCTAAGAAATCTATTAAATTATCCAAACTCCCAAGTAGTAGCTCCAAATTCTGATCATATCAAAACTAGCCTCTCTCTTTACCATACGATCAAACAGTTTCATCTTGGCCGATCCCTTTCCATTAGGAAGAGAAATATTTTCTGGACCACCATTATTACCGTCGTCAATGTCCATGAAAAATTTGGGTTAGATCCTTCAAACACTTTTGCTTCACTTGTGCTCTTAAGCATTTCTGCTTCAACAACAATCAACATATGTGTCAGATCAATTAGGGTCACGTCGAGGCCGCTCATATAAAAGTTCTCAATAAACTGTTCATATGACTTAGGAAGTGAATGTAGAACCAAATCAATAGCCTACTCCCTTGGGAAAACGACACCCGATCTATCCAATTTGTTAATGTGTGATGTCATTTCCAGAACATGCGCACATGTAGATTTTCCATCTTGATGTCTGCATGTTAATAGGGCTTGAGTAGTTTAGAATCTTTCAACTTTTGGATAACGTGACGTGGGGAGAGTTACTGGAGGAGGAGGAGGAAGAGCATGAAATCCAGTTCCACCATTTCCCGAAGAAGAGAAAACATTTTCACCTTGATATAAAAATGGAAGATCATCTTCTGGAGGAAGAGGAAAAGCAGTTCCCAAAGAACATGGAGGACCATTTTTGTCTTGACTTGACAAATATAATAGGAAAAAAGAGAATTCAAGTTAGTTGTTTTTAATCCCTAATTATTAACCCATAAATTTAAATTAAGGCTAGGATCTATATTTTCGATTTGAACTGTGAAGAGGGATTATTAATCAAATTCGAATCTATTTTAGGTAGGTAAATCTTTTACCAATTTCAATCTTATGAAACTCCTAGATCATTTGAGATACATTGAATCTAATCAATGACATGTTTAATCTCAGTTTATGCTCTCACTTTTGTGATTGTGATGCCGAGGATCAGAAACGAGATGTTAATAACCATGTAAATTAGCTTGGCACTCTCGATGTCATTTATCATCTTGTTTTAATATATCGGTTAGCAACACGCGCTCCATTAATCAAAGATAAGTTTTGAGACTCCCACTACCACTCTTTATTAGTCCCTCATTTGTGTGTCGGTTAACCACACACGCTCCACTAACGATTTATAAAGTGTAATGTGCAATTTCATTTATTAGCATACAAATTCACATTTTCTTAAAGTAACTAAAAGTTGGATTTTAGAAAATAGTTTAGTTGCTTTAGGTTATTATACTTATTAATGAGATTATGTCCTATCAAATTCATTCGGCTACCGACCCTCCACCACACAGGTAAGCGGTGGGTGAGAGTGGACACCCATTTAACGACCTTTTTATAGCCGGCTTCCTTAGACCCTCTTTATAGCATTGTTTCGTGAATGAGGCGTACTAGCGATTTGATTGACTTTTATTATACATATAATATATAAATTAAACTTTTAATTATATAAATAGTATAAGTTGTATTTTAAAACATTTTAAATTTCCAAGGGTTTAATCTTTTAATAAATTATACTTTGAATTTAATTAAATTTAAACCAATTTATGGATTTATGAATCATATTTTAATTAATTATTTAATTAAATTAACAGTAAGATCCATAAGGATGTATTTTAAACTTTTCAAAATATTAGGTTTATAATAATTTATAAAATAAACCAAATAATATTTGACATTAATTGATAAGTTTAATTAATATCTAGATTTATTATTTATACACTTACAAGATCAATCATATTAATCAACAAAACAATTAATCAAGTCAAATACTTATCTCCTAACATGTAGACTCATATTTTATCATCATAGATACACCAAAATCGGATTTGGAGGATAAATACAGCAAGTAATTATAACATAAAAGCTGATTAGGCAGTTTAACACAAAAACTCGGATCTAACCGAGCTCACGTTGTGTGCCTCATTGCTAACGTCATGAGCAGCGACAAACAAAAAAATAGGTTTCTTTTAATCGATTCACCAATGTGAAAATACTCGAAAGAAAACCCTAGGTTCTGATACCACTAATGGGTTATTAGGGTTACAACTACAATGCTCTAAGCAGAAAAACATTTAAATAATTTAAATGATTAGGGCACATGCAACCAAATAGGGATCTATGTCTTTCACATATAGGCAACATACTATGAATCATCATCCTACAAAAATTTCCTATCAAAAACTAATTCATAAGAACAAGAAACTTACCTTGAAGATTGTTATTGCAAACTATCTTGAATTCCTTCTTGAAAAACTCTTGGAAGCAAACACCACAAGTGTCGTGCCTCTAATGCTTCACACCTAAAGCCTAGAAACCATGGAGCTTAAAGAGAGAGAAAGGAGAAGAGTAGAAATTTTGGCCTAACCTTCTAAATAATGTCATGGCCAAAATTTTAAGGCTAAGGGTCCTTATATAGTGTAACAAAGATAAGCCCAAACACATAAAATAATATTATCTTATTTTATGTAATTATCTAGCTTCTTAATTATCCTCCAAGGATAGTTCTAGATCTTCTAGACCTCTTCAATACCATCCATGGTCCTACGAATGATCCAGAATGCCTCTTTTTCAATTATTGAAAAATTACACTTTAACCCCTGAACTTTTAATTAATCCAATTAATCCCAAAATTAGTTCCATTTAATTTCTAATTAATTATTAGTTAAACAATACTGTTTCTAGTTAATATATTATTCTCATAATATGTTAACAAGCAATTTTTTGGTTTCTAATTAATTTATTAACCATATAATAAATTAATAAATCAATCTCTCTCACTCTCTCTAATAGTTATCCTATTCAATTGCTAGGTTTGAGGGTAACCCAAAAAAGTTGTGCTACCATCAATTTATGTTTATAGAAACTATAGTTAAGGGCTCAGACACCTAATCTAACTGTTTTCCCTCTAGATTTGGAGACATTATCTTTATGGGGCTCGTTGTATGGTCTATATGGATCACAAGAGTTTGAGATATATAATGGATCAGTCGAACCTGAACATGAGACAGAGTAGGTGGATGGACGTGGTCAAGGATTATTACTGCGAGTGAATGTTAGTTTCAGGAACAATGGTGAAATTAAAATCTCGGAATTGAAAAGAGCCTGGTATTGAAACGAAGGAATGACGTGCGACAATAATTTCGTAATCGGAATTAGTGTTTTGTTGACTGATTTTGATCTCGAAATTTGTTTTATGTATGACCACATTCTCGCATCTGATCTTGATTTTGCATTTAAAATTGATTTCCTTGCTCTCGTAATCAGAATTGTTAAGCCAATCAAAACATTGTTGATCGTGATTGTGATGGCTTGTTTGGAACTCGTTCGGCATGAAGCGTCTTTCAAAATAAAAATGATAGTCAAGATTGCGAAGGGAATCAGACAGAAAATTAAGAAGGTCTCTGAATTGTAACTCGCATCAACGATCAAAAAGAATCTCGTGTAGTGATGAAGCCAATCATGTGTTCAGAATCGAAACTCAAATCACAAATCACAATTAAAATACTGGGCTCAGAATCAAAATTGAACATGTTGCTCGGAACGAGAGGCTTTCTCGGAATTACAAAGGCGATCGGGACACAAGTGATTGGAATAAATATTACTCACTGTGAAGCTTTCATAATCAGAGTCATTGTTGTTGTTGATGTTCTTAAATTGGGGAAGACAACTTTAATTTACACATTTGGTCCCTATAACTATAGCAACATGGCAGTTTTAGTCCAATTTCCATAATCATTACAAATTTTGGGATGATGATGCAGTATTACCATTTAAGTCCCCTGAGTTTCATCAAAGTGAGAGTTTCAGCCCAATATTCCGAATTGTTTACAAATTCAAGGGTTGATGAATAAATTTGGATTTTTCATGAACATATTTTTTCGTCAACTGTAAATTATGGATTCCAACAAGTCTTGGCGGTTCGGAAGGTCATATATTGCAAAAATGTCAATTTTTTCGACTATTTCAGATTTTAAACTTCATTGTTTATTCCATTTTGTCATGAGAGAGCACAATAATCGTTTATCCAATTCAAGATCATTTTCATGACCATTTGAAGGAATTTTAATCATGTTTTTGATTATAAAAAGGGGGATAATTTGATATGCTCATTCGAAATTGGATTGTGACTTTTCAAATTTAAAGAATTTTCATGAAGCTTCTGGTAGCAATATGAAGGTAGTTTTTACAGAGAAGTTCTCGATTGAACTCTTCTAAAGTTTTTACAGTGAAGTAGCTTTTACAGAGAAGTTTATATCGGAGTATTCTAAAGCTTTTCAATATATCTGACTTTTAGTAATTTCTCAATCAAGTGATGTTACAAATCTTAAATTTAGTTTGTTACATTATATTTTTTGGTGGCTTATATCATTAGCATATTAGAAGATCATTGTGACTTGGAGGGGGAGTTCTTGAAAGACAAGAAGTGATTTTGTTTCTTAATTCCGAAATGAGTTTTAATGGTGGGTTTGGATTTCTTAAAGATCTTTGGGATTACATTAGAATATGAAGTTTAAAAACATTACTTTAGTGTTGGGTTTCATATTTATATATCCTAGAACATGGTTTGAAGACTACTGAAGAATCAAGATTCATGGATCGCTTTGATATTCCTCGTCACGAGATCCTTTCTTATTTTCTAGATGTTGGTTTTGGAAGTTGAAGCATTATCATCCATTCCATACTTTGAGGGGGAGAATGTAGGGTTCAAAGTATTCCACAGATTTGGCCCAAGACTTGTTTTATTCCATATATATAGTCGTGTAATATTCATTAATAGAGTTAAGAGTGAGGCAAGATGTAGCCGCCAATCATTATGAGGTTTTTTAGGTAAAATAGATTTACTTTAATCTTTTTTTATAGTGTAATTTCCTTTTGTTCTTGAATAAAATACTTTGTTCATCAATCACATATTCATTATTGTGTTCGTTCTTATATTCTACAATATCATCATCAAATCGTTCTTGAGGTTTGACCCAACAAGCTGCAAGTCGGCCAGGTGTTCGGTTGGGAAGATTTATATGAGGATATTCGCTGATTCTCTGCTTTTGGGGTTGATCAGAGAGGCCTAGGGAGAGGGAGTTCGAAAAGAGAACTGTAAACATGGATAGTCAAGGGTTATTGACCTAGTGTGGTCGGGTTTGGGTTCCAGTTTCAGGCAGGATCAGACCGTCAGTGTTGGAGGAGAGTCATAAGTCTCGCTTTTTCTATACACCCAGGAGCCATCAAGATGTATCGGGATTTGATATTGAGCTACTGGTGGCCGTATATGAAGAGGGAGATAGCCTGGTATGTCGAGAGGTGCTTGAATTATAGGATGGTCAAGGCCGAGCATCAGAGATCGCATGGCAAGCTGCAACCTCTGGAGGTTCCCATGTGGAAATGGGAACAGATCACCACGCATTTTATCACCAAGTTGTTGAAGTCATCAAGGATCGATTGACCAAGAGTGCCCACTTTTTGGCCATCCAGGAGAGCTCTTTAGCCAAAAAGTTAGTCGATGTGTATTTCTTTGAGATTGTTGCTCGTCATGGGGTTTTAGTTTCTATTGTTTCCGACCGAGATGATTGGTTCACTTCGCGTTACTAGCAGACGTTCCATGAGGAACTGGACACGGTTAAATTTCAGCATTGCATATGATCCACAAACTGATGGCCAGAGTGAGCGAACTATACAGACCCTTGTGGATATGTTTCAGGCCTGCGTTATTGATTTTGGTGGGAGTTGGGATTCATACCTACCTCTTGCATAGTTCTCTCACAACAACAATTATCACTCCAACATTGGTGCCCCGCCATTTGAGCTCTTGTATGGTCGGAGATGTCGTACCCTGGTTTGTTGGGGAGAGGTTGGTCACAGGGTTATGGAAAGGACCTAAGTAGTCCTTCAGATCATGGAGCTTATTCAACATAACAAGCAGAGACTGCAGAACACTCAAAGTCGGTAGAAGTCCTATGCCGATTAGCATCGGTCGGAGTTGGATTTTCAGGTAGATGAGACGGTGTTCCTAAATGTCTCACCCTGGAAGGGTGTGATACACTTTAGGAAGAGGCGTAAATTGGGTCCCAGTTTATTGGACCTTTTTGGGTGATTATCAGGGTTGGCAAGGTATCTTAATGGTTCGATTTTTCGAGCAAGCTCAGTTAGATCCATAACACTCTCCATATATCTCAGTTGCAGAATTGTGTGTTGGACAGTGAGGTAGTGGTTCCATTGGATGATATTCAGGTCGATGAGCACCTGAACTATTTCGACAGGCCATTAACTTTTTTGGAATGGAAGATCAAGTTCCTGCGCAACAAAGATCAAGTTCATGCGCAACAAAGAGATACCTTTAGTAAAGGTACAGTGGTAGCATCAGAGAGGCTTTGATTGAACCTAGGAGCTGGAGGCTGAGATAAGAGAGCATTATCTTGAATTATTTGCCACAACCGACTTCAAGGACAAATTCTAGTTCACCGACTTCTAGGACGAACTCTAGTTCAAGTAGGGGAGAATTGTAACATCTGATGTTAAGGTACTTCTCATTTTGGACTCTATAGTTTTATTATATTGCACTTTTGGCCCATAAGTTAAGAACGAGTGCAAAGGGTCCATAATGGCAATTTGGTAAAAGTTGGGAATTGATGAGTATGTCATGCGTACATTTGTGTACGCTAAGCATACTAAGGCGCGCCTCAATATGCTTGACGTACACTTCGTACGCAGGGCATACATGGATTTCATGCAAACCCTAATTTTAGGGATTTAGCTCATATTTAAGCAACCTTATGAACTCATATCCTCCTCTTACCCAACCTCCTTCTGTGATTTCAACCTTCAAGCAACCCTAGAGCAAGAGAGAGAAATGTTTGATCCTTTAAGAGAGTTTTGGAGTGGTTTTGAAGAGAGAAGAAGGTGGTAAGAAGATCTTGGAGTTGAGAGTACTTTAGATCTGGGATTTGTTTTTGGTTTGAAACATCTTGAAGGTATAAAGCTTGCATCTTTACCACTCCATCTTGTGGATCTACTTTTTTCTTTTTAAAGTCACATTTTGATCCCAAAATGATAACTCATGAACATAGCATGTTCTTGACCCATTAAGTTGTCCTTTCAGACCCTTGGAAGGGCCTTGGGTCATAAAAGGGGTTACAAATGGTTGGTTTTGGTCCATGCATCATTTAGAAGGTCTTAATGGATTAAGAAGTTAAGTTAAGAACTTAATAGACATGCAAAATCATAAATTTGGAAACCTTATGACTCTTGAGGGTATTTAGCCGTGGATCTGAAAAATGGACGTGAATACTTAATCCATTAAGAACTTATTGAGTTTTTTGGGTTTTCAGGAGTACACCCCGCATACTTGGAGTACGCCCTGTGTATGAGGTTAACCAAACTAATGGTGGTCAACATGCGAGTACACCTAACGTACATAGGGAGTACGTCCCATGTACTCACCCGGAGGTGACTCGGCTGGGTCTGTTGATTTGACCAGGTTTACTTTGACTTTGACCAAGTTTGACTTAAGAGTATTATGGGTATTTTGGGATTTGATTGAGATTGGTCATTTGGTTGGAATATGTATCGTTTAGAGCTAAGAATCGGAGTTGAGGCCTCATAAAATTTTGTCCAATTTACAAGGTGAGTTTTCCTCACTGTACTACGGGTCGTAGGCACAAAGGCCGACCCATTGGTTTGATATCCTGCTATTTACTGATACGTTGAGTATGGAATAAATATGCATGATTACACTAGTTGCCAATATGTTAGTCTTGTAGATCTGTAGGACTACCTGTTATTTTTTCTACATGATTATCTATATATGCTTGTTATCTGTTATATGTTGACATATTGTGGTGGGTGAGGGTGTACTGCTTTGTGCGGTAGCCAACAAGCTCTAGAGCATTCCAGATATGAGCTAAGGGTCAGGTAGCGAATGCTAGACTCATACTAAGGGCTCAGGAGCATTCTTGATACGAGCTAGGGACCGAGTGGTATGCCATACTCATATTGAGGGCTTGATGGTATTTTATTCTGATGACTGATTTGGTCAGGGAGCAAGCTAGCCATAAGTTGTAGGCCTCGAGGGCAAGCTATACTTATGTTGTGGGGTCATGGGTAATCCAGTCTTTTAGTTGTGGGCTAGTACATGTTGTTATTGTATATATTATCTATTTATGTGTTGGTACTTTGGGGGAACTCACTAAGCTTTGGCTTATAGCTTCGGGTTATGTTTCAGGTACTTCGGATGACCGCGGAAATGCAAAGGCGTGACCATACACATCCTCTTATTATGACTTATGATTTTGGGAGACTCTGATGTTTGGAAAATATTTTAAAAACTACGATTTGTAAACGATTTATGAAATTGGGTTGATTTTAAAAGTTTAAATTTCTTATGATTTTTATAGGTGTTACAATAGTCTTCATTAAATACTTACTTCCTAAAGTATGAGAGACTTTGGATTTTTGGATAATAAAAAATTATTCAGGAAGTAAAACATGCAAATCGAAACAAAAGAATAAATAATTGACAAAGGAGGTAAACAAATTCACAAATAATCACTATTATTCAATCACAAAAATCTATTACATTTATTTAGTTACAAGTTTCAAACTAGTCATCTAACAACTAAATCTAATATCATCTCTCAAACCAATGCTCCTAGCATGTAGACTATGCTTTACCCTACTCAAAGCCTTCTTGAAAGGATCTACAGGATTGTCTTCTGACGACACTCTCTTTACTATGAGATGACCTTCTTCGACATTGTGTCTAATATAATGGTACTTTCTGTCGATATGGCTGGATTTACCATGATCTCTTGGTTCTTTGGTTAAAGCAGTTGTGCCATCGTTATCGCAGAGAAGTTCCAGCAGCTCCTGAATGCCAGAACATCTCCAAGATCGTCGATGAAGTTCTTCTGCCAAGCAGCTTCCTTTGATGCTTCACTCAATGCTATTTACTCCGATTCAAAAGTAGAATCATCCACCGTGTCTTGCTTGGAACTTTTCCAAATAACTACTCCTCCATTTAATAAAAATACCCAACCAAATTGAGAAAGGAGGTTGTCTCTATCTGTTTGAAAGTTGGCATTTGTATACTCACTCACTCTCAACGTATCACTTCCACCAAGGACTAGAACCAAGTCCTTTGTCCTTCGCAGATACTTGAGAATGTTTTTCATTGTTGCTAACTGATCTCTTCCGGGATTTCCTAAAATCGACTAACCATGCTTAGAGCAAAAGACACACCAGGGGGAGAACACGTCATAACCTACATGATTGATCCTAAAACCAAAGCATATGGGACTCGACTTATTTTTGCTATTTCTTCATCTGTACTAGGGCTTTGAGTCTTACTCAATTTGGCGTTGGTTTGAATAGGTAGCTCTCATTTCTTGGGATTTTCCATACTAACGCGTTTTAGTACCTTCTCTAAGTATGTACTTTGGCTAAGACCAATTATTCCTTTCTTTCCATCCCTTAAAATTCATATCCCAAGAATATAAGCACTTTCCCCTAGATCCTTCATGGTGAAACTATTCCCGAGCAAAGATTTCACTTCTTGCAAGGTCGGAATGTCATTTCCCATAAGGAGTATGTCATCAACATACAATACTAGAAAGGTTACTATACTCCCACTAGCCTTGAGATACACACATGAATCATCCTCACTACTAGAGAAACCAAATTCTTTAACTTTCTAATGGAAGCAAAGATTCCAATTGTATGATGCTTCTTTCAATCCATAAATGGGTTTCTCAAGATTACACACTCTATTACGATACTTTGTATCTACCAAACCCTCTAGATGACTCATGTAAACATCTTCAACGAACTTCTCATTAAGGAAAGAGGTTTTGACAATCATGAAAGGCAGCTATGGCAAGCATTATCTTAAAAGACTTTAACTTGGCCACTGGTAAGAAGGTCTCATAATAGTCAATCCCTGAGGGTTGATTAAATCCGTTCGCAACCAGTCGTGCCTTGAAGGTGTGTACCTTTCCATCCATGTCGGTATTCTTCTTGAAGATCCATTTACAACCAACTGTCTTTCGACCTGGTATATTATCAACCAAATTCCAAACCTCGTTGTCATACATGGACTTGATCTCGCTGTCCATTGCCTCTTTCTACTTGGTAGCCTCAAGGCCTGTCATTGCTTCCTTGTAGTTAGCTAGCTAACCAAAATTTACTAGTGTATGATCACTGACAAACGTGTCACCATCTGTAGTTATATGAAAACCATATATATATATATATATATATATATATATATATATATATATATATAGTGACATCTACTATAATCATTTGTAAATGTTACATAAAATCGATTAGCATCCCTTGTGGTTGATCTGAAGGGACCACACACATCTATGTGTGTGAGATCCAACAAACCTTCACCTCTTTCACAAGATCCAGTGAAAGGTGATTTTTTTATTTTTCCCAAAGAAGAAGATTCACATTCATCATCTGGTCTTAACTCAAATGATTCCAACACTCCATCCTTTTGGATTGGGGAGATGTGTTTCTTTTTAATAAGACCAAGACAACAATGTCACAAGCATGCCTTGTCTAAACCATTAGAGGAATCAATATGGAATACACTATTACTACACAAATCACAGTTTCATACACACCATTACAAGGTAAAGCTTCAAACATAAAAATGCCATTCTTATAAACTAAAATCGATCCATTCATATCATTAAAAGAATATCGAAAACCTTGTCTAAATAGTGAATGAAAAGAAATAATGTTTCACGTCATTTATGACGAATAACAATAATCAACTAAATCTAGTCTAACATCACCACCAAGCACAAGACTATAAATTCCAATGTTATTAATAGCAGAAGTACGTATTGCCCATGATCAGATTTATCCTTCCATGCTCCACCTGTTCACTTTCTTTTATCCCCTTCAAATCAGAACAAATGTGAAAACCACATCCTGTATCAAGGACCCAAGAACATGTACATTGTGAGTTATTAGTTTGAATAGTGTAAATACCTGCCAACGATGGGTTCACCTTGCCATCCTTGATGTCCTGCAAGTACTTGGGACAACTTCGTTTCCAATGGCCCTTATCATTACAATATAATCAAATGGCCTCTTTGGGATCACTAACAGAAGGAGTGTTAGCACTAGGATTTGCTTTTGGGCCCTTTCTAGATGATCCAACATGGGCCTTGCACTTCCAGTTCTGCTAAGGAGCACCTTTCCTATTCTTTCCTTTCTTTTGCCCAATGGCAAGGACATAAGCATTAGTAAAGGTAGGAAGTTGATTCTTGTTCATTCGCAACTTAGTTATCCATAATAGGCTGTAGAGTGGTGGGTGAGAGTGGACACCCAATGGCGGTCATTTTATAGGCCGCTTCCTTAAACTCCCCTTATAGTATGGCTTCGTGAATGAGGCCTAGTATTGATTTGACTGACTTTTTCTTATACATATAATATATTAAACTTTTAATAGTATAGGTATAAGGTGTATTTTAAAACTTTTCTAAAACACTCGGTTTAATTAATAATTATCCTGTAAGGTCACACCTTATGATCTGATGAGTCAAACACCGAACATATTAATAGATCAACATCGGCGTCTACTACATCTATAGCGTCAACGTATCAACATTATCAGTGTCAACCTATAGTACACTTATCCAATTGTAATCTTTTTTATTTTAGTTAACGATATATATAAGTATAGAATAGATCACATATATGTTATCTTTGTGATAAGATTAGTTCTTAGTATAGATTAGATGCAATGCCTTCAATCAAGGGATTCACATGTATAAATTAGTATATATACAACATTAGGGAAAACCCTAATGTTGTGATCGTGACTTTGTGTCAATCATCTTTGTAACAAACTCGTCTTTTTAGTGAGGACAAAACCTCTTTCTTGGTGAAAGAAACAATTTGGAGAACTTCTATGTTATTTACTTTTTGTTTATATTTTGCTTAGATTATTTTTACGTTTGTTATTCATACTTGAAGTGTATCCGATCGATATAAACCTTCAGTTGGTATTAGAGCGGGTTTGTGATACACTCAAGTAATCATGTTGATTTATTTCATTCCAATGTCAACTGTCTATAACAAGATCCCTACGTTTGAGAAAAACAACTTCTTTAATTGGAAATCGAAGGCCATGGAAGTTGTAGAGTTCATGGATTTCAATATGCTCGACGTCGTCAACAAAGGTCCTATAGTTGTTATGCATCAATAATCCAATGATGGTGCATCTAGCAGTAAGCTGAAAGGGAAATGTGTTCCCGGTTATAAAAAGTAAGAGAAAAGGATGTTGGATCTCGATGTAAAGGCTAGAATTGCTATTGGAAACTCACTCCTTTTTCTATTTATCGTTTGGTTTAAAACTACTCGACTGCTCAAGAGATGATGACCACTTTTTTGCCTTTGAAAAGGAAAACTCTTCAGATAATGAAGTTAAGTGTCTCATGCCTCAGATTGTTGAATCTCATGCTGACACTTCACATGACAACTTTTGGATCCTTAACGCTGATTCTACTCACACTACTAAAGACCTCAAGTCATAATGGGACGATACGTCAGCGTATCAGGTAAAAAATCATGTTAATCTTTCCTCTATTGATAATATTAAAAAATATGGCACAATCGATCTCTTACATTTTGATTTATTGATCTCAAATAAACAAAAATCTTCTCTTAGTCTTGAGCTAAAGATTCTAAAAAAACTCTCCTCTCTATAAAAATCTCTTTCTATTTTAAAAAGAAAAATACGTGTATCTTTCTAACCAATAATTTTCTTCACACTGAAAAGAAAAAGTTGTTAATCATGCTAATCGTACTCAACTTATTTTGAATTTTTAGGCATCCTCTCACTTTAATGTCACAAGAATCATTAATGCTCAGATTTTAGATCAGTGTAAGAAAATTGTTAGAGGTGATATAGAAGGTGTTGTTTCTTTAACCAAAATTGAAACTAAACAAACCTTTTATAAAGCTGACTTCTTGAAAGAATACTTTAAGAGTAAATGTGTGAGTTTTTATTTTATAAATGAAACTTTAATCAATACTCACTACTTTACTGATTATGATGGCATTACTAAATGTGTTTCCAAGTTATCTACTTTTGATCCTTCACCCCAACCTTCTCATCGTGAGTATGTTCTTCCCTCCACAAAAATTATCTAAAGTTTCCTATATGTAATGGTGAAGTTCATTCTCTAAACGAAATTCTTAACATGTTTCCTCAGTGCTCAGTTAGCAATTATGAACCTGAAGATCAATCAAAGCCTTCTACTCCTGATAACTCTATAAAGGATCATGAGTCTCATGACAAGGTTGTATATGACTATACCATTGATAACAGTTCTTGTTCCAGAACTAAATCAAGCACTATTAAGTCAAATAATAAAATTTCTTCAGAATCAGCAGTTGAAAATAAATCAAAATTTAATGTTAAAAGAAAGAAGCTTGGAATTAAAGTTTGTTACCGATGTGGTGACGCCTCTCACAAAGTCAGCAAGTGCACTTTTGAAAAGAACACTATTTGCGCTGATAATATCATGATTCGAAATGATAAGTGGATCAAAAAGGGAAACTCATTGAACTGTCCCCCTAATGATTGTTATAACATCTTTTCTTAGTGATCTTTTGCAAATGGGCCAGTGTATATTTTTTGGACTTAGGGGTTGTTTGATAGCCTCTTAATCTGTAAATTAAGAGGCAGACTCTTAAAAATTCAGATTTAGATCGTTCGTTTGAGTATTATTTTTTCCGCTTAATTATGTTAATACCTATTAAGGTTTCAGATTTAGATCCATGTCTGAACTTAAAAAATGGTGTGCTTTCCCTTCCTATCCTAAAATTTCAGTCCTCTTTTTCGTCACTTCATACATCACGAGACCATCGTTTCTCTCTCTTTCCTCAAAATTCATGAAATTTGACATGCTACTGTGAGGCTTCCTACTCAATACATATTCATTATGTATTATACAATAATCAAATAATTTATTATGGTGGCATCATTATGTTACATCATACGGTTAAATTTGTTCATATACAAGATTTAGAGGCCTCATTTTCTGGTTATAAACTTCTTTTATTCATGTATGCCATTTAAAATTCAAATCAATGAGAATTTAATTTATGAATTTAGTGTGTATGCTCTGGTGTTTACATGTCATTCATTTGTGATGTGCAGCTGGAAGCTATGTGGGGTTTATGGAGGGAAGAACAACAAATGCCTAGACATGAAACAATGTTGTGAGGAGATCCAGGGGGACATAGACAGGAATTTCCGTCAATACCTTGAAAGTTATGGTGATATAACTGATGTAGTAATCATGTTTGACCAAACCACTAACAGACCTCGTGGATTTGGTTTCATCTCATTTGATATATCAGATGATGTTGATAGAGTTCTTCAAATTCAAGAGATCTTCCATGAACCCAACAATAGGTTTGTTGAGGTGAAAAGAGCACTTCCTAAAGATGATATTCATGGCAGCAATTTTGGCTAATATGATATTCAAATGGATGTTAATAGAGTCCTGCAACAAACCTCCGGTTTGGGGCGAGAGGTGGTGGATTTCGTATGGTGTTGCTGTTTATATTTACATATTGTATTTAATTTGGATTTTGTATGGTTCTCATATTTTTTTATGTTTATTCAAGAAGTTGGTTAAATTATTTTATAAAATAGAATCATTGAATTTTAACTAAAAATAATATAGAAGGGTAAAATGGTCATTTCCTTATTTAGCACATTAATTCAGAGGTTCCAACGAAACAATATATTAAAAAATCAGATCTAGAAAATATAGAGCCTCTTAGAAATTCAAACCTCTTAAAAATTCAGATCTTAAAAATTAAGATCCTACCAAACAGCCCCTTACTGTACATCTTAATTTTTGGGTATAGATGATATTTGGTATTTAGACAGCGATTGCTCAAGACATATGACAAGATTCAAGTCTCTCCTGGAAGATTTCATAATGAAAAATGGTATGTCGGTTACATATGAAGATAATGGCAAGGAAGCTACAAAGGGATATGGATCCATCAAGTGCAATTCTATTGTTTTCAATAAGGTATCTATGTGAAAGGTCTTTAACACAATCCCATTTCTATCAGTCAGTTGTGTGACGTTGGCTACAAAGTTCTCTTTAACAAGAGATAAGGAAAAGTTGTTCATTAATAAGCATGACTATTCTTATTGCAAATCGATAAAATGACATCTATGTTATGCATATGTTTACTGTTGACAACTCTCTTTTCGTTGCTTCTTCTCTCGTGCTCAGTCTCATCTAAATTGGTTACGGCACAAAACTCTATCACATCTGAACTTCAATAACATCTCAAGGATTGCAGAGAATTAACTTGTGAGAGGAATTCCTAAGATGCAATTTGTCAAGGAAAAATTGTGCTCAGTGTGTGAAAAAGGGAAGAAAACCAAGTTTTCATTCAAGCCAAAGTCTCATTCTTCAGTCATCAATCCTCTTCATCTCCTTCATATGGACTTTTTTGGACCAGTTCCGATTAAATCAAGAATTGGGAAGAAATATACTCTTGTCATTGTGGATGAATTTTTAAGGTTTATGTGGGTAGTCTTTTTAAGAAAGAAGAGTCATACCACTGATGAAATCATTGCTCTCCTTAAGTAGTGGGAAGTCCTCTATGATCACAAAGTAAGGGAATTACATAATGGTCATGGAATTAAATTCAGAAACTCCTCTGTAGAAGAATTTTGCTTAGTCTCAGGAATCTCCCAATACTTTTGGGCAGTTAGAACTCCACAACAAAATGGTATTACAAAAAGAAGAAATAGAACTCTCATTGAAGCTGGAAGAACTATGGTTATTGAAGTTGGTCTTTCATTGTCATTTTGGGATGAAGTTGTCAATACAAGGTTTTATACCTAAAATCGGCCTATTATTGTTAAACACCATGGGAAAACTACTTATGAGCTATTGAAACGAAGGAAACCAGACATCTCTGATATTCATATGTTTGGATGTGTTTGTTACATCTTGAATCAGATAGATCAGTGTTGAAAGTTTGGGGCTAAAGCTGGTGAAGGAATGTTCCTAGGATACTCTAGAGTATCCAAGGATTTCTGAGTATTTAATCTTTCAAGGAAAATTGTTAAATAAAAAATTCATATCACCTTTGATGAGGACTCATTCATTCATGATCGAGTTGATCACCCCTCGTCAATTTTGAATGAACTTACTGACAGTCCTTCAGACCCTTTTCCTGAGCTCTTGTCAAAAGACGCTGATCATGTTGTTCTCAATGTTGATCAATTAATCAGTTCTTAACCTATATATGAAGATTTGCTAATTGTCCCTGAAGAAGTTGAATCATAAAATCAGGAAGTCTCTACCCATAGCAATACAAATGAAAGTTCTAATGCAAGAATCCTTCGAGATCATCTTGAATCTCAAATCATTGGAGATGTAAATTATGGGATTCTTACTCGCATCAGAATCAAACAACTTTTGCATGTTTGTAAACTTCGTCTCAATGATCGAACAAAATAATATTGTTGATGCATTGAAAGAAGCTGACTGGATTAATGCCATGTAGGATGAGCTAAATGAATTCGAACGCCATCGTGTGTGGACTTTTGTTCCCAAACGTCAAGGAATGACTATCATTGGCACTCACTGGATTTTCAAGAACAAAATGGATGAAGATGGAATCATCAAAAGAAACAAAGCTAGACTTGTAGTTCAAGGTTTTCATCAGCTTGAAGGGTTAGACTATGATGAGACATTTGCTACAGTTGCAAGACATGAAGCAATTCATATGTTTCTAGCTGTTTCCTTTTTCAAAAACTTCAAATTCTACCAAATGGACGTCAAGACTGAGACAACCCGAAATTTATTCCGTCATATCTAACCCCTCCTTCCGTTATTAAGCCTCGTTTTATTAAATCGTCCGTTAACCTTTTGAAAGAGGTTAATTAATGTGGGACTTTTATAATGACTTGGTAAGGGTTGAAATAAATTAGAAACACTACAATATTGTCACACCCCGAACCAGACGGCGGAAACGTCCGGGGGCTGTCGTGACTTAATTGAATACCATAACATTGAATATATATGAAACATAACAACATTCGTCACCATTCATCAACATAGTACAACCAGTAGTGTTTACATATCATACATTGTTTAAACATTACATTCCCCAAAAATTAATTTGTTCAATTCGTACAAAAATAAACTGCAACCGTCACTGAATATGGTTTCCCTTGATTCACTGGTTCCCTGAGAATACAAGTATTTTGAAAAAAACGTCAACATATAAAATGTTGGTGAGTTCATAAGTTGTATTTGAAAACAATGCTTCGTATCGTTTGAAAACCACCAGAAAATCCGATATTTTCTGAAAATAGTATAGTCAAAAAGGTGTGAAGATCCATAAGTATGCCTGTTTGTTTTCTATACTTGTAAAATATTGTTTGTTGAAATTGTATGTGTTCCGAATTTGTATGTATTGAAAACCCTAGGAAAACCCGATGTCTTCCTAATTCTTTGAATTCCATGAAAATTACTTGTGACCATTGCAACGCATGAAGTTGTTATTCCAGACGACATTGGATCATTGATGAGCATGACTATCCGCCACAGACACGCGTTACACAAACGACTAGTCTATAGCAATACCAACGATCCCGAAGGCGTCATCCGTACTAGTCACGCTATCCAACCGTCCTGTTGTCCCACATCCGAAGAGAAGGAGGACACGAAGGCCTCGACGACTCCATTAGTCGGTTAGGGATAAAAGGTACGAGGGGTCCCAGACCCGCCTCGCAAAAAGGCAGACTTTACTAGCGACACTAAAGGACCCTTGGGGACCAGTAGTCTACAGCCATTGAAAGTCCGGTTACGTTGTGTCGGGATGGTAAAACCCAGCACCTCGTAAGATGAAGTCTTTGGGCCTTAAGATCAGGTCGTCGGGCTAGCTAGGCTCAACGAACAAGATTTTACACTTGTGGGGCCCAAAGATAGTGCGTAGACATCTGTGCACATGTATAATGTATTCCGAATCGTTATTTGTATGAATCATAGTACTGTAGTATCATAGTATCGTTGTATTTGTGGTTTCGGATTTTCATTGGTTCGAGACCGAACCAATTCGTTTGACAACGACTTTTGGTATTGTAGTGTATTGTATTTTGTCGATAGTAGTAGCACCATTATTTGATCATATTGCATGTATAGAATTAGTCTTGGAAATTTTCTGTTTTCAGCCCCTCCTCTTTTGTAAAATTTACCTTTTCAACCCTTTATTTAAAATATTTTCCGGTTTGGTATTTAAATCAATTTTATTGACATTTTAACACCAAAAATTATTGAAATAATCATTTTCCAGCACATTTTCCATAGACAACAGCTTAAGACCCTGAAAATGCAGTTTTCTTGGTTTTAATCCCTTCTTTTCGCAAATTTGACAATTTTGGCCCAAATAGAAAATTTTTTGCAACTTTGGTCCTTTTTAAATTTAAAAAGCATTTTAAACCTTTGAAAAGGAATTGGAACACTTATAGTCCGCTGTTTTACTGAAAGTTACAGTTTTGGCCCTCCAAAACAGAAAAATTCGCATAATGGGCCTTATTGGGCCGAAATTTTCATTTTTAGCCCATTAAGCTTGAAATTCATGTTTTTAGTCCTCTAATTAAGTGTAATTCCAGAAATAGTTTTATGGAAACTGTTTTGGCACACTTCATCCATCAGAATCTGTGAAATGTCAATTTGGGCCCTTATTTTTGTATTTTTCACATTTTAGGCCCAAAATTTGTGTTTTTAACCCAAAGAAAATTATTACTAAACCACTTAGCCATTTTTCTTGAAACACTTTGTGTTTAGAAATATATTTGAAGCTAAAATCATTTAACACAAGATATTTCTCGGTTTTGATGGGTTTTAAGGCTAGATCCAACATTAAAACACATAAAAGCATACATATAAGCATGGAAATCATACAAGGCATACAAACACATATAGATCTACACTTTCACTTGTATTCCCCCCCCCCCCACAAAACTCATAAAAACAGAAAATAGGGGGTATGAATCTCACCTTGGGGTGTTGATTCGGTTTTGCAAGGAAGAATGGAAGGAAAAATGAAGTGTTTTTGGCCTTGGCTCCCTTTGATGACGATCTCGAGTTTTGAGATGGTTCTAGGGTGTAAGATCACGATTTTTGCATAGGTTAGGAAAGGATTTTGATAACAAAAGAATTTAAACCATAGATCTATGCATAATCTTACCTTAGATGAAGAATTTTGTGGAGATTTCTTCTTGAATGCTTCCTAGAACTCGAGATTTTTGAGTGGAGAGGGAGAGTTGTTCTTGAGTGATCTAGAGAGTGTTTGAGAGATTTTTGGGGTGTGTAGGTGTGTATGGCCGAGAGTGAGAGAGGAGAGAAGAAGAGATGTGATCTTGAAGTGATATGCATGGAAGAATGGGAAATAATGCATGGAAGTCCTATGGGTAATAGTGAGGTGGCACACTTAAGTCAACTATCTTCAAATCCTCTTGGGCTTGGGTATTGGGCCGAAACATGGAGGAAAAAAAAAGAAATTTGGGCCTTTTGCTCCTAAGCCCAATATTAGAGTTAGCCTTGGGTATGTTTTTAGTCTAAAAGAATGTAGTAGGATTTTTATATTTTTATTGGACTAGTTTAGGTTATTCATGTATCAAGGCTTTTAATTCATTTAATTCTAGGCCCAATATGGCCCAAAATGTTAAAATAAATAAGTGTGGGTCCAATTAGAGCCCAATTAGGGTTCTAAGCCCATGTTAGTCAAATTGGAAGCTTATTGGTCCGTTTGGATCCAATAAGGAAGTTCTAGTCTAAAATAGACTTAACAAGAACTTCTAGGGTCTCCAATTGTTTGATGACTATTTGTGGTACTTGCATAATGTATTTGATTGAAGTTTTTGATTCATATTAACTTGAATGTATAGATTACATAGCTCAAAATTTTCAGTTGTGACATCATCCCCCCGTTAGAGGGAATTTCGTCCCGAAATTCTGTTTGAAAGCTAGATTTGAGAATGCTAAAATAGGTGAGGGTACTTCTGCTTCATTTGATCTTCGCGTTCCCACGTGAATTCTGGCCCACGCCTTGCGTTCCACCGTACCTTCACGATCGGGATGCGACTCTGCTTAGTACGCTTCACCTCCCTGTCCATGATTTCGATTGGCTCCTCGACGAACAGGAGATTCTCGTTGATTTCGATTTCGTCAAGAGGAATGACAAGGGTTTCATCTGATAGGCACTTTTTCAGATTAGAAACATGAAACACGGGGTGTACACCGTTTAGCTCCGTGGGTAGTTGTAGTCTGTATGCTACTGGACCTATTCGGGCGACGATTTCGAAAGGTCCAATGTATCGCGGGTTCAGCTTTCCCCGTTTTCCGAAACGTATAACCCCTTTCCAGGGTGAGACCTTTAACAATACTCGATCACCGACCTAGAATTCTAAGGGCTTTCGCCGTTTATCAGCATAGCTCTTTTGCCGGTCACGCGATGCTTGTAATCGAGCTTTGATCTGGACAATCTTTTCTGTGGTCTCGCGAATGATTTCCGGTCCTGTCATTGCCCTATCCGACGTATGTATTCTTGCTAGCTGGGTGTCACCTACTTCAGCCCAACATAACGGTGATCTACATTTACGCCCGTACAGTGCTTCGAAAGGAGCCACCTTAATGCTCGAATGATAACTATTGTTATATGAAAACTCGATCAACGGTAGGTGGGTATCCCAAGACTTTCCGAAGTCTATCACGCATGCACGAAGCATGTCTTCAAGCGTCTGAATGGTTCGTTCGCTTTGACCGTCCGTTTGTGGGTGATACGCGGTGCTCATATCAAGATGAGTTCCCATGGCCTTGTGGAGAGACTGCCAAAAGCGTGACGTGAACCTACTGTCCCTATCCGAGATGATAGATTTTGGCACTCCATGAAGTCTTACAATCTCTCGTATGTACAAACGCGTCAGCCTCTCCATCTTGTAGGACTCCTTGATTGGCAGGAAATGGGCAGATTTCGTCAGTCGGTCGATTATTACCCATATGGTGTCCAATCCGTCCGACGTCTTGGGCAGCTTGGTCACGAAGTCCATAGAAATCCCCTCCCATTTCCACTCAGGGATTGCCGGTTGTTGTAACAATCCGGAAGGTTTCTGGTACTCCACTTTCACTTTGGCACATGTAAGGCACTTACTAACATAAGTTGCGATTTCCGCCTTCATGTTAGGCCACCAATAGTGCTGCTTAATGTCCAAATACATCTTGTCCGAACCAGGATGAATGGAGTATCGTGTCTTGTGGGCTTCCTTCATAACGGTCTCCCTGAATCCTCCGATTTTTGGAACCCAAATACGGTTCATGAAGTAGTATACCCCATTCTCTTTGACTTCCAGGTTCTTCTCCATTCCATGTAATGCCTCGCTAGTTTTATTTTCCGTTTTCATAGCCTCTGACTGGACTGATGCAATTTGAGTGGCCAGATGAGACTGAATGGTTATCGAGTGTGTTTTCGTACGGCGATTTGTGTACTCCTTCCGACTTAATGCGTCAGCTACCACGTTGGCCTTGCCTGGGTGGTACTTGATCTCGCATTCATAGTCATTTAATAATTCCACCCATCGCCGCTGTCTCATGTTCAGCTCCTTTTGATTCAAGATGTGCTGGAGGCTCTTATGGTCCGTGAAGATGGTGCACTTTGTACCGTACAGGTAGTGCCTCCAAATTTTTAGGGCGAAGACCACGGCTCCCAGTTCTAGGTCATGGGTTGTGTAATTTACTTCGTGCGTCTTTAGTTGACGGGACGCATATGCTATCACTCTTCCACGTTGCATGAGAACGCAACCTAAGCCTTGATTTGACGCGTCACAGTATACTACAAAATCTTCCGTTCCTTCGGGTAGAGATAGCACAGGAGCACTACAAAGAGCTTGCTTCAAGGCTCGAAACGCAATTTCTTGTCGGTCTATCCACTTGAATGGCACGCTCTTTTGTGTAAGCAAGGTAAGTGGCTTGGCGATTTTAGAGAAGTTTTGGATGAATCTCCTATAGTAGCCTGCTAGGCCTAAGAACTGACGAATTTCTGTGGGCGTAGTCGGAGTTGCCCATCCTTCCACAGCTTTGACCTTAGAGGGATCCACATGAATTCCATCTTGGCTAACTACGTGACCTAGAAAATTCACGCTCCGTAGCCAAAACTCACACTTAGAGAGTTTGGCGTAAAGTTTTTCCGATCGCAGCGTCTCTAGGACTTGCCGGAGATGTTGGCCATGCTCCTCTTTGCTTCGAGAATAGACGAGGATGTCATCGATAAACACAATGACGAAGTTGTCCAAGAACGGTCGACAGATTCGGTTCATTAGGTCCATAAATGCGGCAGGTGCATTTGTTAGACCGAAGGGCATTACAACGAATTCATAATGTCCGTAGCGGGTTCGAAAAGCGGTTTTAGGAATATCTTCTTCTCGGACTTTGAGTTGGTGATATCCAGACCGTAAATCTATTTTAGAAAAATAGCTAGCTCCTTGGAGCTGGTCGAATAGATCATCGATTCGCGGGAGTGGGTAGCGGTTTTTGACAGTGAGTTTATTCAACTCTCTGTAATCGATGCACATTCTGAAAGATCCGTCCTTCTTTTTGACAAAGAGCACCGGGGCTCCCCATGGCGAGTAGCTAGGTCGGATAAATCCCTTGTCCAGAAGCTCACCGAGTTGGCTGGACAATTCCTGCATTTCAGCAGGTGCCAACCGATATGGTGATTTAGCGAGAGGAGTTGCTCCTGGAACTAGGTCGATTCGGAACTCAACCTGTCTCTCTGGGGGTACTCCCGGAAGGTCTTCAGGAAACACGTCCGGGAATTCACACGCTACCGGAATGTCTTGGATGTTAATTTCTTCTTTGGCCTTGTCCACTATGTGGGCCAAGAACGCTAAGTTGTTCTTTCGCAGATGTTTTTGTGCTTTGATGCACGAGATAAGACGAAGATTCGTGCTAGGTTTGTCTCCGTAAATTACTAGGGTTTCGTGATTCGGGAGACGAAGGCGAACGGCCTTCTCGTGGCACATAATCTCAGCATGGTGGGGGCTTAACCAATCCATGCCGATAATCACATCGAAACTCCTAATTGACACTGGCATCAGATCTATTCGTAAGACGTGTTGGTTGAGGGTTAGGGTACATCCGATGTAGATCTCCCTAGTGGATTCGGTTTTCCCATTGGCCATTTCCACCGTATAGGTTTCATTTAGCTTCTGGGGTTGTTGTTTTAGTAAATGTTTAAACTTCTCGCTCACGAAACTTCGCTCCGCTCCAGTATCAAATAAGATGCACGCATAAGTGTGGTTTAGGAGGAACGTACCGGTCACAACTGCGGGGTCCTGAACTGCATCACTCTGACCCATAGTCAGCATTCTTCCTGCTCCTCTGTTTCCTGAGTTGTTGTTGTTAGGGCAATCTCGACGGAAATGTCCCGTCCTTCCACACCCAAAACAGGTGTGGCTAGGTCTTGCATTGATGCTGCCGGCATTGGTGTTGTTGGTATTGCGGTGGTTGTTGTTGTTGTTCTGGTTGTTTCCCTGACTCTGGTTCTGAGAAGGATAGGTCCTGCAGAACCTTGCAGTGTGTCCCCTTCGGTTGCAACTGGTGCAATGGAGTTCCCTGCATTCGCCGTGATGGTGGAGGCCGCACTTATTGCAACTAGGAAGAGTGCCGGAGTAGGGTCTTGAAGCATTTGAAGCAGCTGAGGCTGGAGCATGTGATGTGACTGGTACCGGCGCAGTGACAGCGTGAACTGCCATCGTTTGCTGCTTTTTAGAGGTCTTGGGACCCTGACGCCCCTTCCTCTTGTTGTTCCATCCTTTCTTACCATCACTCTCCTTCTTCTTCTCAGTCTCTGCCGGTTTCTCGCCCTTTTTGTGGTTATGATCATATAGCCTCTTTGCCAATCTCTTCGCACTGTCAAAAGTTTCAGGGTTCGCAGCGATCACATTCCCTTGAATGGGGGATGTCAGTCCCCAAATGAATCGTTCAATTTTCTTTCCCTCTGATGTGATCATTCCCGGGCACAACAGAGATAGTTCGCTGAATCTTGATATGTAAGCATCGATGTTCCCATTCTGCACCGTAAGATTCCATAGTTCCTGCTCCATCTTCTGTATTTCGCCTCGGGGGCAGTACTCAGCCGTCAACATCTCTTTCATTTCTGCCCAGGGAATAGAGTTGGCGACAAGGAGTGTCATAGCTTCCACATGACCATTCCACCAAGTGAGTGCTTGGTCCACAAAAGTGCAGGCCGCGAACTTCACTTTCATCTGCTCGGGGCACTCGCATATCTCGAATACCGACTCTACCTTCTCGATCCATCGCTTTAGGGCGATCACTCCTCCGGTACCGTTGAAAGTTCGGGGTTTAGCGTTCGCAAAATCCTTGTAGGTGCACGTTTTAGTGAGTCCTTGGTTCGTCCCGTTGTTCGAACTTCCGGAGCCTTGACCATTGCCTCCTCCATTGTTTCCTCGGTGAAGTTGTGCCATAGCTGCTGTGACCGCAGCAGACACGGCTGCCTGGAAAGCAGTGGAGTCAACTTCGGGCGGGATTGGTTCAGGATTTCCGCGTGTAGCTGGGCGAGGCATCTTTCTGTCATGAAACGGAAAGATGTTGAGTGTACGTGGTTTCTGTGAGGTTGTGATCCTACTAACTAGGTGTATGGTACGAACCTAAACGTTACTATCATCAAGCATACAATCATAATGTCTCAACACATAACAACTGAGAATAATTTAGCAAAACACACAATAGTTTATTAATATTATCCGCATTTAGTACAAGAAAATTTGCTCGTAAGAGCATACATAAGTAACACTAATCCGACAGCATAACGGCTCCATGAGTAGTGTAGTCACTTAAACATAGAGCCGGAGTACATAACATAGTTCCTAATAACTTACTATGATAAATCTATCCCTAACCGCGATGAGCTGCGTCAGGAGGTGGTGCTGAAGTCATATGCCGAAATGTTGCGCCAATAGCTGCGCCATCTCTGCCATGTCTCCTATAACCTCATCCCTCTCATGCTCTGCTTGCACTGCCCGAGCCTCCATAGCATACAGCTGTTGTCGCAGTGCGGCGATCTCAGCTTCGAGGGAACGGTTCTCTCTTGGGGGGTTCGCTGGTGGAGCAGGGTGATCTGGTTGTGCCTCGTCCTCGGATGGCGGGACGGGGTCCTGGTCCCCGACCTGGCCGTCTTCGTCGTCATCGTCGAGCTCTCCAAATTCGTAGTCAGTGTCTACGTATTCGTCGGGTCCGACATCGTGTGCTTCACCTGGATTCTCTCCTGGCTCATCCACAAGCATCCCGTGAGCTACTAAGGCCTGATGAAACTGGATACCCTGCTGCTCCTCCTCAGGCTCCTCCTCCTCCTCTAGCCAGCCGTTGTTTCCCTGATTAGGGAAGTAGGGGTCTCCCGGGTGATGAAAGCCAGCCATGCTGTCTGCGCGAGTACGTAAATATGCTACATTATCCTAGGATGCTATGCCTATCATACATACTCAGCAAACATTCTCTTTTTGGGTGATAAAAGGTATAGTGTTAGGTTCCCTGGCTATCCCGATCTCATCAAGACGTGTGTTAATTTTACCTTGGAGAGAATGTAGTTGATCAGGCTACATTCACTCCTTGGTATCACTAAGAACAGTCCCGAATTAACCGAGATACCAGTGTTATGGTGTTTGATTCAGCGTTGGATCTTTATTCCTAATGCAAGCAAGTGTGTTTTATTTACTTGTTCTGTTCAGAGTTATGTTAGTCCCTCTTTTTGGTTTATAGTTGCATATCAATGTATGGCTCGACATGCTAGTTCACTATAAACAAAGCTCTGATACCAACCTGTCACACCCCCGAACCAGACGGCGGAAACGTCCGGGGGCTGTCGTGACTTAATTGAATACCATAACATTGAATATATATGAAACATAACAACATTCGTCACCATTCATCAACATAGTACAACCAGTAGTGTTTACATATCATACATTGTTTAAACATTACATTCCCCAAAAATTAATTTGTTCAATTCGTACAAAAATAAACTGCAACCGTCACTGAATATGGTTTCCCTTGATTCACTGGTTCCCTGAGAATACAAGTATTTTGAAAAAAACGTCAACATATAAAATGTTGGTGAGTTCATAAGTTGTATTTGAAAACAATGCTTCGTATCGTTTGAAAACCACCAGAAAATCCGATATTTTCTGAAAATAGTATAGTCAAAAAGGTGTGAAGATCCATAAGTATGCCTGTTTGTTTTCTATACTTGTAAAATATTGTTTGTTGAAATCGTATGTGTTCCGAATTTGTATGTATTGAAAACCCTAGGAAAACCCGATGTCTTCCTAATTCTTTGAATTCCATGAAAATTACTTGTGACCATTGCAACGCATGAAGTTGTTATTCCAAACGACATTGGATCATTGATGAGCATGACTATCCGCCACAGACACGCGTTACACAAACGACTAGTCTATAGCAATACCAACGATCCCGAAGGCGTCGTCCGTACTAGTCACGCTATCCAACCGTCCTGTTGTCCCACATCCGAAGAGAAGGAGGACACGAAGGCCTCGACGACTCCATTAGTCGGTTAGGGATAAAAGGTACGAGGGGTCCCAGACCCGCCTCGCAAAAAGGCAGACTTTACTAGCGACACTAAAGGACCCTTGGGGACCAGTAGTCTACAGCCATTGAAAGTCCGGTTACGTTGTGTCGGGATGGTAAAACCCAGCACCTCGTAAGATGAAGTCTTTGGGCCTTAAGATCAGGTCGTCGGGCTAGCTAGGCTCAACGAACAAGATTTTACACTTGTGGGGCCCAAAGATAGTGCGTAGACGTCTGTGCACATGTATAATGTATTCCGAATCGTTATTTGTATGAATCATAGTATTGTAGTATCATAGTATCGTTGTATTTGTGGTTTCGGATTTTCATTGGTTCGAGACCGAACCAATTCGTTTGACAACGACTTTTGGTATTGTAGTGTATTGTATTTTGTCGATAGTAGTAGCACCATTATTTGATCATATTGCATGTATAGAATTAGTCTTGGAAATTTTCTGTTTTCAGCCCCTCCTCTTTTGTAAAATTTACCTTTTCAACCCTTTATTTAAAATATTTTCCGGTTTGGTATTTAAATCAATTTTATTGACATTTTAACACCAAAAATTATTGAAATAATCATTTTCCAGCACATTTTCCATAGAAAACAGCTTAAGACCCTGAAAATGCAGTTTTCTTGGTTTTAATCCCTTCTTTTCGCAAATTTGACAATTTTGGCCCAAATAGAAAATTTTTTGCAACTTTGGTCCTTTTTAAATTTAAAAAGCATTTTAAACCTTTGAAAAGGAATTGGAACACTTATAGTCCGCTGTTTTACTGAAAGTTACAGTTTTGGCCCTCCAAAACAGAAAAATTCGCATAATGGGCCTTATTGGGCCGAAATTTTCATTTTTAGCCCATTAAGCTTGAAATTCATGTTTTTAGTCCTCTAATTAAGTGTAATTCCAGAAATAGTTTTATGGAAACTGTTTTGGCACACTTCATCCATCAGAATCTGTGAAATGTCAATTTGGGCCCTTATTTTTGTATTTTTCACATTTTAGGCCCAAAATTTGTGTTTTTAACCCAAAGAAAATTATTACTAAACCACTTAGCCATTTTTCTTGAAACACTTTGTGTTTAGAAATATATTTGAAGCTAAAATCATTTAACACAAGATATTTCTCGGTTTTGATGGGTTTTAAGGCTAGATCCAACATTAAAACACATAAAAGCATACATATAAGCATGGAAATCATACAAGGCATACAAACACATATAGATCTACACTTTCACTTGTATTCCCCCCCCCCCCCCCCCACAAAACTCATAAAAACAGAAAATAGGGGGTATGAATCTCACCTTGGGGTGTTGATTCGGTTTTGCAAGGAAGAATGGAAGGAAAAATGAAGTGTTTTTGGCCTTGGCTCCCTTTGATGAAGATCTCGAGTTTTGAGATGGTTCTAGGGTGTAAGATCACGATTTTTGCATAGGTTAGGAAAGGATTTTGATAACAAAAGAATTTAAACCATAGATCTATGCATAATCTTACCTTAGATGAAGAATTTTGTGGAGATTTCTTCTTGAATGCTTCCTAGAACTCGAGATTTTTGAGTGGAGAGGGAGAGTTGTTCTTGAGTGATCTAGAGAGTGTTTGAGAGATTTTTGGGGTGTGTAGGTGTGTATGGCCGAGAGTGAGAGAGGAGAGAAGAAGAGATGTGATCTTGAAGTGATATGCATGGAAGAATGGGAAATAATGCATGGAAGTCCTATGGGTAATAGTGAGGTGGCACACTTAAGTCAACTATCTTCAAATCCTCTTGGGCTTGGGTATTGGGCTGAAACATGGAGGAAAAAAAAAGAAATTTGGGCCTTTTGCTCCTAAGCCCAATATTAGAGTTAGCCTTGGGTATGTTTTTAGTCTAAAAGAATGTAGTAGGATTTTTATATTTTTATTGGACTAGTTTAGGTTATTCATGTATCAAGGCTTTTAATTCATTTAATTCTAGGCCCAATATGGCCCAAAATGTTAAAATAAATAAGTGTGGGTCCAATTAGAGCCCAATTAGGGTTCTAAGCCCATGTTAGTCAAATTGGAAGCTTATTGGTCCGTTTGGATCCAATAAGGAAGTTCTAGTCTAAAATAGACTTAACAAGAACTTCTAGGGTCTCCAATTGTTTGATGACTATTTGTGGTACTTGCATAATGTATTTGATTGAAGTTTTTGATTCATATTAACTTGAATGTATAGATTACATAGCTCAAAATTTTCAGTTGTGACAAATATTCCCTTGAAAATTTTTAGTTTCAACCAAGTCAAAATACGACCGTTTAATCGGGTGCGACCAAAAAGCTCCGTTTAACAGCAGTATCGGGTAGATTTCCACTGAGCCCCAACTCCAAACCCTATATAAGGGGGAGTGGACTCCATTCACACTCTTTCAACTCTCTCTCTACAACTTGTTTTCGAGCCAAAAACACCCGTTTCGAGCCCCAAACTAGTAAGTAATCTATCCTAACTTGCGGTATAGCTTAGTTAACATGCAAATTCGTGTTTAAGACATCAAATAGGGGCCAAGTTATGTGTTTACAGCCCAAGAACCCTCTTGGACCGTGAACACCCTTAAGTGGGGTTTTTAAGCCCCAAAACCCCTCTAAACTACCCCTAGGGCTTAGATATGACTTGTGGACTTACACCTTCGAGCTTAGAACACTAAAACCTTGAATTTTGGAGAGTAAACATGATTTCACGGCTGAAGAACACTCTTGGACCGTAAACCCCTCTTCATAGGCCGTGAACACCTTTTAAGGTGTTAGAAATGCCCTCATACACCTCTTATGGCCTTGGAAAGTGTCTAGAAGCAACCCCCATTGAAGTAAAGGCATTAAACATTAATTAAACCAAGGAAATAGGAGTTTACAGCCGTAGACCCCCCTAGGATTGGTCCATGGGCCGTAAACTCCTCAAATGGTCCATTTGTTGCTTTAAACCCATTCCTATGCCTTATATTTGGACCTAGCCTAATTCTATGAGTGAGATAAGACCATTTAGCATCCTAGAACACCCCCACCATGAGTTTACGGCCATAAACGCATGGGGAGTTGGTCTTAGTGCCGTGAACTCTAAAAAGAGTTTACTCTTGAAGAGTAAACTCCCTATCTAGGCCATACATATCCATAGATGTTACCCGGGACACCCCTAGCACTTAATCAAAGTGTTTTCCGCACTTTAGGATGCGTATGGGTGTTTAATTAGTATTATATTTACTAATTGTATGTAAACATATGTCATCATATGTTAATAGGTCACTAAGTGTGTTCAAGTCTTTACTTGACACCGCGCACCCAACTGACACTTTCGTTCGATCCGCTTATAACAGGTGAGTTCATACCCCTAAATTAACCTTTTAAATGTTTTTACATGCTTTTATGGGGGGAATACAAGTTAAACATGCTAGTTATCGTATCAATCACATGTGATTGATAAGCCGCATGCGCAAGGATTTATTACACTGTCAACTGTTTTACTAAGTATGATACTGGAAATGGTTTTCCAAAATGTCTTTACTTGTTCAAAGCTTTTCTCAAATTGTCTCTCGTGCTGTATGTTTTACTTCAAATCCAGTTACAGCAGTATTTTAAACAAAGGATTTCTTTACCTATAATGTTTTATCAGAGTTTCATCCAAAACTTGTTTATGAAAGGTTTTCAAAGGATTTCTAAAGGTTTTCAAACTTATTTTACAAAAGAATACCAAGTCGTGATTTTCTTAAGTGTAAAGGTTTTTCAAAGTTTTCTTTCATGTTGTTATACTCCTACTGCGTTATATACTGCTGCTTCGTTATACTCCTACTTAGTTAATGCTCCCACTTTGTTAAATGCTACTACTTTGTTAACGCTTTTACTTCGTGATATGCTTTTACTTCGTGATATGCTTTTACTTCGTAATACGCTCCTACTTCACGATACACTCCTACTTCACGATACGCTCCTACTTCCCGATAAGCTCCTACTTCACGATACGCTCCTACTTCACGATATGCTCCTACTTGTTAACACTTCTACTTTGTGAAACACTTCTACTTCGTTAAACACTTCAACTTCGTTAAATGCTTCTACTTAGTTAAATGTATGTCTGTGTTTGTATAGTTATATAAATAATGTTTAAAGGACTTAGGAAGGCTAGTTCACCCTATTTCCTTTTCTTCGTTGAGATGTGGTCTAGTGGGATCGGATATCCATCCGAAGGTCGTTTGATCATTAGTTATATATTATGTATACAAGCATAGACATATAGGTTTACATCGGTCAGTTCAATTGTGAGTCTCTATCACCAGTCCAGTATTTTACATCAAATCTCGCTATACGAGATGCATTTTTAGGACACGACCTTCTGTGTTGTCTAGTTGGTAACCAGAGTCTCTTGTAGGGAGAGCGGGCATTGTGTGTATAGATCTATACGAGATTGACACCCCCACACCCTGACTGCTAGCTACAATCCACGGCCAACCAAGCCAAGGGGTGACAAATGTCACATTCTTTCCGACGGTTGCAGGGCGTCAAGTTCTCTAGTGTCTATTAGTATGGTTATGAGTATCTCGGTGTTACCTTATAATTCATGGCCTTAAGGTAACAGGAATTAACACTGTATTCACTGTTTTTAGACCTTGCTAGACGTATCATTCATTTGATAATGTCTGGGGTCTGTATTCACTATTTTTAGACCTTGCTAGACGTATCATTCATTTGATACTTTCTGGGGTCTGTGTCTCCTTTCGTTAGACTAAGCCAGGCGTGTTGTTCATTAGATACTCTCCTGGTGTCTATGATTTCTTTTGCCTTAGTCAGCAGTATTTCCTGCTGAGGCCTATGTTATTTTCCCTAATGCTTTTACTTGTGATATCCTTCTACTTTATTTAAAGTCAAATACCGTATTTTGGTAATGATAATATTTCAGGGAAATTCTCTTTAAAACATAACACTGTCGGGTCTTGGTAGAAGACTGCTTTTATTTAGAAAATATAGGATTTTCTGGAAAGGACTCGAATACACCGTTGAATCTAAACTACTACTTTTATAAAGTTATTTGAATAAAATGACACTAAATACTTATGAACTCATCAGCATTTATAAAAATGCTGATACTCGCTTTCAAATAACTTGTATTCTCAGGTCAGCAATAGACAGGTATATTCCAGGAGCTTTTGGTGAAGACAGTTAGTACCAAGCTGTACCTATATTATTACTTGTATTACTTTGATGTTTCTATGTAATGTAAACTATGTAAAACTATTACTATTAATGCAATAGTTGTTGTACTTTGATTACTATACTGCATATGTTGTGATACTTGACATGACGTCATCCACCCCAGAACGTTTCCGCCGTTCCGGTTTTGGGGTGTGGCAGATTGGTATCAGAGCATTGTTTATAGTGAGCTAAGTATATCAATTCATAAAAGATATATAGCCTATAAATACATAGGGATAAAACACTCTGACAAAGAATTGTACTTTAAAATATAACCATATTTTACCAAAGTATAAGAACATCCAGAATCTAAACACTCGAACAAAAGTATCACAAGAAGAACAAGAATAAAAGTCTTCGGATGGTTAGCATTACCGTCAAACCTGGGCAGTTATGTAATCGTAAGCTGGAATAAATGTAACCTGATCAACTACATTTATTCGAGATGCGATGAACGTGTGCTTGGGAGTGATAATGGTGTTGTAACAGGGCTGAAACTTACCAACTAGGAATGCTAGAGCCAAACATAAAGTTTAAAATACTATGGGAGTATTTTGGAATACTAAAAGACTCACATTAATCCCAGAATCATATTCAGAAGATAAGAAACAAACAAGAAATTAAAATACCATAGGGGTATTTTAGGATCTATAGATAACCTTGTGTGAAAAACTAAAAAGATCCTTATTGATATACCTACAATTACAGAGGGTATACTCCCAAGGTTATATATAATAAGGATCCCATAGGCTAAAAATGTGTGGTTTCGCTCTACTTCCTTTTCCTCATTGGGATGTGGATATAGAGTAGTATCACATATTCAAAGGCCTATCGGATCTAAGTTATATATGATTTGTATACCCTATGTAATCGTAGCAGGACTCAATATGGATCACCCAGTGAAATGTTAATAATCTCTTAGGATTCTTTAGACATTTCCATTCTCGCACGAACCCTGTAGAAAACCCTATCCACTTCAGTACTCGGCAGAAGAGGTGATTTAGGCCCAGAAGAGGTTCATTGAGAAGATTTCCTGTTCGGAAATAAATGAACTGGGTCGAGACTATTGAATTCACCAAGTGCCTATATCTTTTTAAGGACATCGGTGAGAAATTCGCCTAAACTTCCGAGATTTCCAGTCATCCATCATGAAGTGATGACACCCAGAGTCAGTATCGGAAGTAAGACGAAGTAGAAATTCAACATGTCTATAGGAGAAGAGAACCCTAGGTAACTACCCGAAGGAAACCAACGCCGGTCCCAGTCAAAGATACGAGGTAAACAGAGGGAGCCAGTACATGGAACCCGAGAAGTGTCTTATCCTCGTATTCGTCACACTAATACACCTATAAAATAATACAATTTAGTGAGCTAGTGATTACACTACTCACGCTATGTGTTAGGTAAATCGCCTTTTCCCCGTTACAAGTAATATGATTAGAGTGGATCCCCACACCTCTGTTGAGAGTGTTTAGCCATAAGTCCTCATGAGCCTTTCTTCCCACGGTCTTCGTTCTGAACTGTTCTCAGATCTTTCCAGGCTGGAGAGTAAAACCTTTCCCAGTATAAAGGTAACTTAGTAGGAACGCCTACCATCTTATGGCCTTTTCCGGTACCCATACTCCTACCTTGATACTCGGACAACATCATAGGGATGTAGGTCGACACTCAGACAACCAATATCCGAGGCACGGGAAAAGTTTATGCCTATTATAGTAAGGATAGATAAGCCTAAGGGTTAACCACCATCTCTCACCAGTTTTTGTTCCTTTCCGTGTAGGGAAAAACCATGCCGCCGAAAAAGCGTAACCCATCCGCCGACAAGAAACCGACTCTCCTATTCGATGAAGCTACTTTCCAGGCTGCAGTCTCGGCAGCCGTAGCAGCTGTCATGGATCAATTGAATGCTAACAACGCCAATGTTAGCAAGAGCCTTATCGAAAATTCCGATCCAAGTAATGGACAGCAACAACCAACCTCCGCATACCCAGCCACCCAAGAACCTCGCTCAAATCCATTGAAGAGAAAGATCAAGATCAAGGAGGGAAGTACCTCGGCTCAAGGACCTTTCGAAGGGCAACGAGCTGAGACAGTCAATACCCCTGCCGGCTCTTCCATCCCGACTTCAAGAAGACCATACCTAGGAAACCTTCCCCACTACAGCAAATGTAGCTACCATCATCATGGTATATGCCGGGAACTCTATTGTACTACGTGCAACATGAAGGTGATGGGTTTTGAGCACTCTATCACGTCCTAAGTGTACATGCAACCCTAATAACCTTGAATCTATGTTTTCTCTATATACACGCAAATTTCTTTTTCAAGGTTATTTCCTAACTAACATGGCATGGGGAACAAATAAAATATAAAACTAGTAGAAATACATACCTTGATGTTGCTTGGATTCCTTCAAGACTTTGTGAGCCTAGCACCCCAAATGTTGTGCCTCAAATGCTTCACACAACACCACAAAACTTGGAATAACTTGAGAGAATACTTCTAGCACTCAAAATCGGTTATGCCCTCTCTAGTAACACTAGGTCACGATTTTGCTAGCCAAAGGGTTCCTTTTATAGTGGTGTCACAATTAGGGTTTCATTAAGAAGACCCATAATTGTCATGACTCTTCATTTCTCATGACCCATGGGTTTGTAACTCCCATGGACTATCCATGGAGCTCCAAATGGTTACATCCATAACCCATAAACCATGGATCATTAATCCACCATAAAAGAATTGATGATTGTCATAATCAACCCTATATATTTAATTAGTCTCACTTTGATCACCAAATTAATACTAGATTAATACTTGATCAATACTAATTAAATAACACTATTATTAATATATTAGCACTTATAATATATTAATAATCATAAGTGTCATATTCTCTCATTTAGTCTGTCCAAGTATTGCAATGCCATGCAACCCAAATGGACCATGTCGGGTTGGGTCAAGTACATACCAAATATAGTTATGGACTTAGACACTCTATCCAACAGTCTCCCACTTGGATAAGTCTAATAACTATATTTGCAAATATGAATTCAAAATCCGACTAGCAATCGTAGCTCTTTCAAAGTCTCTCGGAACTGAGATGATGATGATATGCCATTTAAGATAAGTGATCATATAATCCTCTGCTCTCATGATATCAGCCGGACAAACACATGGAACATGGTCTTACTTATTGTCCAGCATTTGTTTCTCGATCTCCGATTTGTTTCGACATAGAACTAAATTGAACACATCAATTAGGTTCTGACTGGGCCCGGTACACAGGTCAAAACCAAATCATCGAGGGGCCCAGATATCGCTTCTATTTCTAGAAGTAACAGATAAACTTCGACTGATATGCTTGTACTAACTACTTGTTGAATTGTTCACAAAGGCACGTTTTATAACATCCAGTTACCAATGCGTTTTCATACATTCAATGAATAACCAACTCATAGTCAACAACTCATATCTCTAGGTTTGAAGATTTATATGATATTACCGTCTCACGATCACTCGAGATAAATTCCATGAAGTGATGCAAGTGAGCATGGGTTGAATCCAATACTCAACCCTTATGAGTACTCATGAATGTTGTAGCAACCATTGCATTGTCTAAAGCACTTTAGACAAATCATACAAGCCAAATTCATGACAGTCTTGATTCATATCTACTTCCAACATATGACTGACTGTGGATGGTTTGAAGAATATGATATATACCATAACATAATTATTCTGGAAGTCAAAACATGCAAAGTGAAACACAAGAATAATACTAATCTTATATGGCCCCAACACTTTGAGTGTAAATAAAACACCTTTTATTTAAGCACCATATTGATTACTCATTATTTATGTTTCGATTAATCAACTTTATGCTTGAATTAAAACATTAGTTGTCCCATGCTCCAATCATGTACACTATGTTTTTCCAAACAACAGTTATGCCATACTCCAAGTATGCATACTATGTTTACATATGGTCATCCCTTTTTGAAATAGATCAATTGACAATATTCCAATGATGCTCATTTCACAATTTCAATCCTTGTTGTAAATGCAAGAATACCAAACTCTTGCCATTTACTGTAATCTGTTAGATTCTAAACTTATATGCAATGATCCCCTTGTAATGACAATGCACA
Source organism: Lactuca sativa (assembly GCF_002870075.4). Taxonomy (NCBI): domain Eukaryota; kingdom Viridiplantae; phylum Streptophyta; class Magnoliopsida; order Asterales; family Asteraceae; genus Lactuca; species Lactuca sativa. Next base: position 255,881,870 of record NC_056630.2, read on the forward strand.
GAAGTCACAAATACTTGACAACAGACATTACAGGATATTTCAATGGAAAGCAATTCCATGAAGTCTCAAATTCAAAGTACATTCCTTTGAACATCCTTCTTGCATTGAGTTCTCTAATCTTACACAGATTCAAAGAGTAACTTCCACCTATGGAAACAATTCCATGTTCCCATTTTGACCATCACTTTTGAACAAGAGTTGCCTCTTTTCAAAATATGTCAATATGGTCCTAACTCAATACTTCCAATTTTCCATGAGTAACCAATCTTTGGTAAACCTCAAACTGTCTTCGACAATTGCTTAATCATTTTAGTCATATCCAGTTCTAATCCCTTTTCCCTTCTTAATGCCCTAAGCATTAGGAAAATTTAGAATGGATGAATATTATAGTACATGCAATCGATCCTATATCTGAAGCATATGGGACATGATTCATGCTATAAAATTTTTATTTGCCATGTTCTCACAATTCGAACTATGAAGAGGTATGCCGTAATCATAATCGAATTTTGAGAACACAACATATATAGAAATTCCTTATGTTGAACAATTCCAATGTAACATTCATATATATCCTTGACTAAAGTTGATAAAACTCAATCTAAGCTGGTAGAATTGGAATGAAGTATAAAATCCTCTCCCTTAAATATAGCAAAACAACTTTTCGAAGCAAATTGAAACTTTTGTTTTCTATAATTCACATTGCTAACTTGCAAAACTTAACATAACCATCATGCTCCCACTAGCATAATGATTACCAACATAACACTTTATGCTCCCACTAGCTTTGACATGTACTCAGAAATCAACTGGACTTCTAGAAATCAATACTTTATTGACTTTCTTACCAAATTTCATATTTCTGATACTAGATTTCTTTGATAAGACTTTATCAAAAACATACACCTTTCCTTAGATAGCTCACATGTTTGTCTAGACCTTTTGCAATTCTCACTAGTTAGTTTGCCGGTTAACCACACACGCTCCACTAACTATATGAGAATGCAAATATCACAACCGCTATCTACTTAAAATCTTCTTAGTGGAAGCGTTTCCTTCCCATCATTTTCATGAATCGAAGAGAAACCTTATGACACTTAGATTTTATGGTGTATGTGTTCCTATCCATGTGAATTTGTCATAACCATAATCACAAGACTAGGTTAGTGACACTTCCAAATTCATATGGACTGAACTTGTGCAATCTTAATTTCTTGTCACCTGTTAGCACTATGCCCACCATTGCTTCCGGGTTGTTATGCAAACAATTGAGAACTCATAGAACTCACAAGCATAATTAACTTTCAACTGGAATAGACACAGAAATAAGAATATGTCAACATGATAGGTTACAAACCTCAAGTTGTGGGCTAGTGATTAACAAAACTCTTGATTAGTTCTTGAAACTATTTCAGAATCATTTAGACTCCCACTGTCCTCTTGACATATAAGACTTCTCTTGCCAAGAAACATTCCTTGACAATACAAATATTCAAAAGCTAGTGCAGATTCTTATCAAGTTAAACACTTCCCATAATTGGACTTAGTTGGTCTTCGTTTTATCCAAAACATCACAACTACCCAACCTCAAATGTACAAGAGTAGGACACATCTTACTCTATATTTGATAAGTGTTATGAACTTTCTAAAGACTATCTCACTCAAGTTATAATCTTGGAGTATAACTCTAGGATTTGTTTTTGGCACGAAGTATGAATTACTTTTTGATTTAACCATTTCAACAATTCATGATTCCTCTCCTCAGGCAACAAATACACTAAGATGTCCTTAGAGGATCAATTGTGATATGGTTCCATAATCACTAAGATAATCATAAAACAAAATACACAAGTACTCTCCCATCTCTTCAGATTGGAGAAACTTTTATCTTTCTGCCTTATTTGGTTCTTCTTATTCATTCTGCCATACATTGAAACTTTTCCAATGTTTCAGAATTACACTTGAACTCGTAACCATATTTACTAAACTTTAGTAAATCATAAAGAATAATCTTATCAACCTTTGTGGTGGACCTGACCAGCACACAACCAAGTGTACTCAATCTCTTAGTCCTTCGCTTGACTCACATGCGAATGTGAACAAGGAATTAGTCTTAATTTACCAAAGATGAAAATTCTCATTCATCACACAATACAACTTGCATGATTCCAAGTTTCTATCCAACTGAAACTTGGGTGATGAGAATCTTTCCTTATTTGGTAAATTATGACACTACCACTAATGAAAGAATCAAATTCATTTACCCATATTCCTTATCAATGGAAACATATAAGCAACAACCTTTTTCACAAATGCCATTGTAAGGATACTTAAAATAAATAAAATCAAAACCATTTTCTTTTATTTTAAAACTTTTTGGAAAACTTATCCTTACAATCCATATGGAAAACTTGTTGTTATCTATTCCTAAGCAATATATCTAACTCTTAAGTAACAACTCAAAATTCTGATCACCGAACCATGCGATCAAAATCCATCTTCACGATCAGAATCAGCATATACTTCCTTTAAGTTTCTTCACTCTTATTTGATTCTTAAACATCAATATGTGACCCAGTCACATCATGCAATAAGAATCTCAGAATAGAAACTTAATAGAGTTAGACAATGGACTTTACCTGAAGTAGAGTCAAACATTTGACTTTACTATCCTTATGGACTTTTTAGGTAAATTTGGCAGTTTCGCAACTAATGCCCTTCCTTTGGCAACAGAAACATATGGACTATTTGGAAATGGTACATGGGACTATCACAGACTTAGCCTTTCTCTTTACCATTTTGTCAACCGAGTTGACTATGGCCAATCCCTTTCAATTGGGAAAAGAAACTTTTCTGGACTTCCAATGTTACCGTTGTCAATGTCCATCAAAGTTTGGGAAGTTGATCTTCCAATCAAATTTTGCTTTACCAATGCTCCAAATCATTTTTGATTCAACATCATCAAGCAAATAGGTAAGATCATTAAGGGTCATGTCGTGATCTGTCACCAGGGAGTGACCAAGTCAACAGCCAGCTACCTTGAGACTTCGACCCCCGACTCTCCCGGCTTGTCAATATGTGACTTAATCTCCAAGACCTAAGCACATATAGACTTTGTTTGCCAATAAGGATTGAGTGACTTAGAACTTATCATGTCTTGAAACTTGTGGGATAGGGATATTTATTGGAGTAGGTGAAAGAAGTGAAGTAAGATTTTCAGTCCCACTAATGCACAACAAAGGGATTGATCTTTCACCTTGATTGCCATTCAGGATATCATCTTCATTAGGAAGCTTCTTCCTAAAGATTTGGGAAGACCATAGCTGTCTAAACTAGACATCTATAATGGGAGAAATTCAAGTTAGTTGATTTAAAGTCCTTAATATAACACCCAATATGAAATATTAAGGCTAGGACCCAATAACCTATTTATAACTGGTAGAGGGATGTCGTAATCCAAATTATAAAATAGTAAAAGGTAGGTAAATGACGATTTACCAATTTCCACCATGAAAAACGAAATATAATTAAGTTTTAGTTGGATTTGAAACTCCTAGATCCTTTGCGATACATTGAACTTTTCAATGGCATGTTTGAATCTCGAATGTGCCCTCTCAAGTTTGTGACTGGGATGCCGAGGATCACAAACAAGGTGTGAATAACCATACAAATTGACTTGGTACCCTTAACAATATTACCTAATCGATGTGCCGGTTAACCACACATGCTCCACCGATCTATAATAAAGTCAAGTTACCCTTTGCCACTCTTAATAGTCCATGTTAGTGTGTCGGTTAACCACACACGCTCCACTAACGACTTGGTAAGGTAAAAAGTGTAATTTTATGGGCTAGCACCAATTTCACATTTTCCTAAAGTAATTAAGATTGGGAATTTATAATGTATAGTTACTTTATAATTCATTATACTTTTAATGAGTATTTAAAGTCGTATCCTACCCGTTCGGCTAACGACCCTAGCGGTGGGTGAGAGTGGACACCCATTAAGTCACCATTTTATAGGAAACAACCTTATACCCCCCCCCCCTTATAGACCGGCTTCATGAATGAGGCCTACTAACGGTACGAATGACATATTCTTATACATATCTATATAATAAAATTATAATAATAGTATAAGGGTGTATTTTAAACATTTAAAATACTTGGTGGTTTAATCTATTAATTAAACTATACTCTTAATTTAATTAAACTTAAACCATGTTTTTATGGAATTATTAACTCTTTTAATTAAACACTTTAATTAATTTAATGAAATCCATAAAGTTTGAATTTTTAACCTTTTTAAACAAAAGTTTAATTTGGAATTAGAGTGTAAGACTTTACAAATTCCAAAACTTGAGGGCAAGTTTTGAAACTATTTCAAGCCTCTTCCAATTTGTAACTTATGAGTTTTAATGGTTCATAAAGTTGAAGACTCTTCATTTTATGAAACCTACTATTCTTTAATGAAAACTTTTAAAGAAGTGACTTTTGGTTATCTATAACTTGAGGACAAGTTATGGACACCATCAATGCCATTAAGATCATGAATTAAACATACATGGAGGTTACACATAATTCCTATGGTCTTCTAAAAACTCATAAGAACACAAATTCATGTCAAGCAATTTCAAGAAATCATATAAACATATACAACACGTGAAAATTCATAAAAGTCATGAAAAAATGGGTTAACATAATCATTATCATTTTGAAAAACAGATTTTACAAGTCCAAAAAAGATTGGGATAGTGATTCTAATCCATTTCCAGCACCAAAACACGAAAAGCTGCCCAGCACGCTCCTACTCGTCGAATGCATTATCCTACTCGACGAGTAGGATGAATTTGTTCATGGACTCGGCGAGTCCTCCCCATGAACTCGGCGAGTCTAGTCGTCAGAGTGCAGAATTTTCGATTTTTAAGTAGTTTTGCATCAAGTATACAGAAAACAAACATGGCTCTGATACCACTGATGGGTTTTGAGCACTCTAACACTTCCTAAGTGAACATGCAACCCTAATAACCTTGAATCTATGTTTTCTCTATATACACGCAAATTTCTTTTTCAAGGTTATTTCCTAACTAACATGGCATGGGGAACAAATAAAATATAAAACTAGTAGAAATACATACCTTGATGTTGCTTGGATTCCTTCAAGACTTTGTGAGCCTAGCACCCCAAATGTTGTGCCTCAAATGCTTCACACAACACCACAAAACTTGGAATAACTTGAGAGAATACTTCTAGCACTCAAAATCGGTTATGCCCTCTCTAGTAACACTAGGTCACGATTTTGCTAGCCAAAGGGTTCCTTTTATAGTGGTGTCACAATTAGGGTTTCATTAAGAAGACCCATAATTGTCATGACTCTTCATTTCTCATGACCCATGGGTTTGTAACTCCCATGGACTATCCATGGAGCTCCAAATGGTTACATCCATAACCCATAAACCATGGATCATTAATCCACCATAAAAGAATTGATGATTGTCATAATCAACCCTATATTAGTCTCACTTTGATCACCAAATTAATACTAGATTAATACTTTATCAATACTAATTAAATAACACTATTATTAATATATTAGAACTTATAATATATTAATAATCATAAGTGCCATATTCTCTCATTTAGTCTATCCAAGTATTGCAATGCCATGCAACCCAACTGGACCATGCCGGGTCGGGTCAAGTACATACCAAATATAGTTATGGACTTAGACACTATATCCAACAGAAGGGGCATCCTGCTCGCGTCTGTAGAACCCCGGTTGAGTTTATTACATCAACCACCAATGTGACAATCAATCAAGTATGCCACCTATGTGGTGAGATTGGGCACCTAAAGCGAGATTGCCCAATGGAAAGAAAAGACAAGGACCCAAGAGGAGTCTAACTCTAATGCTTGGGGGAGAAGCATCAAGGAAACCGGTAGATTTTTGGTACGTCTCTCAATCTCAGCTAACTAATCAAAACGTTAAAAGGCTAATTCCAAATGTAATTATTTCCCCGTTAAGGCAAAAGTCGCAGTACGGTTATAAAATTTAAAATTTCATCAGGTAAAAATATAATGGCTAAATATATATGTTACGGCCATATATAATTGAGATGGATAGACCCAGAGTGAGTGAAAGCTGCCTCATTTCCTATTCCTCATTTGGTTGTGGATTTAGGGTGGAGTCGCTCATTCGACAGTCCTCCCCACCTTAATTATACATGACTAGTATATGTTAGGCGATTATAGAAATGCCTCATGAGAATCCATTCATAAAAAGTTACTTTACTCAGAAACACTCAGGACCCTCTATAGTTCCACGTCGACTCTATCGGTCCAAGTATCCGCGACAGTGATACACGGGACGAAACCAGAGACGCCTAGAACTTGTGTGCCCGTTCGGCACATGAATCTATCGACCCTCATTCTATGTAATGTCGGAGTATGCCAACTTCGACGCCTTTATCAATCATGGTTCAACCTCGTGCAACCGTGTGTAAATCCTTAGTGTTGTGTAAAAAAAACTTTCTCCATAGCCATTCGGCAAATAAAGGTTCTTTAGAACCTAAACAAAATAAGAATAATAAAACCTAATGCGATCCGTCAGTTGTCACATTTATTTCGAACCTTCCGAAGTACCCAGGAGAAGGGTACCGCGCACTGTTAACCAACCCTTCTTAGACAGATACAAACTGAAGCGAAAGACACTACAAGTATTCCAGAAGACGATGACCACCCGAAGCAGACATCGTAGATCCCCCAGAAAGACCCTTCTCACCTCGCAATCCAGTTCATGAATCGAGAGGATAGAACTCATGGGACTGACCACTATAACTGGGCATATGCATAAGGGTGGTATATAATTGAGATCAAAAAGATTTAAGATGTGTGCTTCCTCCCTAATCCCTGTTCCTCGTTGGGTTGTGGGTCTGGGGTGGAGTCACACAACTGAACATCATGCCGACCTCAATTATATACGGCTTTCATACACCAAGTATTAGTGGTTAAGCCACGTATGAGCTCTACCACGAACCTCATAGTAAAACCCTTCACCCTATTCCATAGAATAGGAGATAGAGACAAGAGAACCCCGGCGGGTTGAGCTACTATAATGACCACAAATCCGAAATTTGTTGTCAATCCCGGTTAAACCAACATAGTAGCTAACACCCTCGATTGGTAAAGAAATCTGAGTCGTAAGAGTCAAGGACATTGACTGCGACCATCCATTCACGCTTAATCCCACGAATTAAGCATATCAGCGGATATCCCGGAGATCCGAAAGCTGTGAGGAGTTAAAATTCTGAGAAGAGTGGATGAGGAGATTAAAGTTCCGAGTGATGGAACCCTATACTCACTAGATTTGACCTAGATCGAGAAAACTCAGAACCACCAGAAGAGTAGCTGCAGAAGATGTTTGCACTACTCAGGGACTTCGTCCGCCCCATTACCGACGAGTAGTGCCTAGGACACTCTGCCCCCCTTTCGTGAGAGAAGTCATCGCCGCCCTGTAGACGATAAACTGTATTCTCCGAAGTGAACACTAGAATGCCAAGAACCACAGGATAACCTCCACAGCCATGAATACTTGAATAAAGTGCGAGAGCAGGTTGCATTAAGCCTTATAACCCAGATCCCGAAGAGATTATAGAGTTGACACCAGTCTAGGTATTAGTCGATGGGTTATACGAGAGCACGCGCTTTTTGCAACTAGAATAAACCAACGCCTTAGAGAATAGGGGATATCTTAGAGATTCATTGAACTACTAGCTGTTCCACGAATACTATCTCGTGCAGAAATAGTAGAATCACCCCCTGAGATAGTCCAACACTCGTCTGGTGAAACCCTATCTCCCTGACCCTGAGGGTTTCCGTTAGAAATATCTCAAGAATCAGAAGTGTAGGTTCATTTTGCACGAGATTGAGATAGACACTCTTCAGCAAACAGATACCCGTAGACACGCAATCCTTCCGATGATCTAGAAACAACCTGAAGGACTACACTTCCAGTATGAGAGAGAACGTTTGGAACTTCGGAATGGCGATCACGCCAGTGATGATCTCGCCATAGAAGTACACTATGTTCTATGTACTAAAAAGCTCTACCCTTCCGAGAGCTTAGGACCATCCGAGATTCTTTACGGAGATTGGTCCAACCCTCGTCAGACCACTACTACTTTCGTAAATTCCACAAGTTTCACCCCAGATCAATCCACTTCTTAGACTTGATAAGCGGTTAATTATTGTGGTACTTTTATAATGACTTGGTAAGGGTTGAAATAAATTAGAAGCACTACAATATTCCCTTGAAATTTTTTAGTTTCAACCAAGTCAAAATACAACCGTTTAATCGGGTGCGACCAAAAAGCCCCGTTTAACAGCAGTATCGAGTAGATTTCCACTGAGCCCCAACTCCAACCCCTATATAAGGGGGAGCGGACTCCATTCACACTCTTTCCACTCTCTCTCTACAACTAGTTTTCGAGCCAAAAACACCCGTTTCGAGCCCCAAATTAGTAAGTAATCTATCCTAACTTGTGGTATAGCTTAGTTCACATGCAAATTCGTGTTTAAGACATCAAATAGGGGCCAAGTTATGCGTTTACAGCCCAAGAACCCTCTTGGACCTTGAACACCCTTAAGTGGAGTTTTTAAGCCCCAAAACCCCTCTAAACTACCCCTAGGGCTTAGATATGACTTGTGGACTTACACCTTCGAGCTTAGAACACTAAAACCTTGCATTTTGGAGAGTAAACAAGAGTTCACGGCCGAAGAACACTCTTGGACCGTAAACCCCTCTTCATAGGCCGTGAACACCTTTCAAGGTGTTAGAAATGCCCTCATACACCTCTTATGGCCTTGGAAAGTGTCTAGAAGCAACCCCCATTGAAGTAAAGGCATTAAACATCAATTAAACCAAGGAAATAGGAGTTTATGGCCGTAAACCCCCCTATGATTGGTCCATGGGCCGTAAACTCCTCAAATGGTCCATTTGTTGCTTTAAATTCATTCTTATGCCTTATATTTGGACCTAGCCTAATTCTATGAGTAAGATAAGACCATTTAACATCCTAGAACACCCCCACCATGCATTTATGGCCATAAACTCATGGGGAGTTGGTCTGAGGGCCGTGAACTCTAAAAAGAGTTTACTCTTGAAGAGTAAACTCCCTATCTAGGCTATACATACCCATAGATGTTACCCAGGACACCCCTAGCACTTAATCAAAGTGTTTTCCGCACTTTAGGATGCGTATGGGTGTTTAATTAGTATTATATTTACTAATTGTATGTAAACATATGTCATCATATGTTAATAGGTCACTAAGTGTGTTCAACTCTTTACTTGACACCGAGCACCCAACCGACACTTTCGTTCGATCCGCTTACAACAGGTGAGTTCATACCCCTGAATTAACCTTTTAAATGTTTTTACATGCTTTTATGGGGGGGGAATACAAGTTAAACATGTCAGTTATCATATCAATCACATGTGATTGATAACCCGCATGCACAAGGATTTATTACACTTTTAACTGTTTTACCGAGTATGATACTGCAAATGGTTTTCCAAAACGTCTTTACTTGTTCAAAGCTTTTCTCAAATTGTCTCTCGTGCTGTATGTTTTACTTCATATCAAGTTACAGCAGTATGTTAAACAAAGGATTTCTTTACCTATAATGTTTTATCAGAGTTTCATTCAAAACTTGTTTATGAAAGGTTTTCAAAGGATTTCTAAAGGTTTTCAAACTTATTTTACAAAAGAATACCAAGTCGTGATTTTCTTAAGTGTAAAGGTTTTTCAAAGTTTTCTTTCATGTTGTTATACTCCTACTTCGTTATATACTACTGCTTCGTTATACTCCTACTTAGTTAATGCTCCTACTTAGTTAAATGCTACTACTTTGTTAACGCTTTTACTTCGTGATACGCTTTTACTTCGTAATACGCTCCTACTTATTAACGCTTCTACTTCACGATACACTCCTACTTCACGATACGCTCCTACTTCACGATATGCTCCTACTTGTTAACACTTCTACTTTGTTAAACACTTCAACTTCGTTAAATGCTTCTACTTAGTTAAATGTATGCATGTCCTTGTATAGTTATATAAATAATGTTTAAAGGACTTAGGAAGGCTAGTTCACCCTATTTCCTTTTCTTCGTTGAGATGTGGTCTGGTGGGATCGGATATCCACCCGAAGGTCATTTGATCATTAGTTATATATTATGTATACAAGCATAGACATATAGGTTTACATCGGTCAGTTCAGTTGTGAGTCTCTATCACTAGTCCAGTATTTTACATCAGATCTCGCTATACGAGATGCATCTTCAGGACACGGCCTTCTCCGTTGTCTAGTTGGTAACCAGAGTCTCCTATAGGGAGAGCGGGCATTGTGTGTATAGATCTATACGGGATTGACACCCCCACACCCTGACTGCTAGCTACAATCCACGGCCTACCAAGCCAAGGGGTGACAAATGTCACATTGTTTCCGATGCTTGCAGGGCGTCAAGTTCTCTAGTGTCTATCAGTACGGTTACGAGTATCTCGGGGTTACCTTATAATTCATGGCCTTAAGGTAAGGGGAATTAACACTGTATTCACTATTTTTAGACCTTGCTAGACGTATCATTCATTTGATACTGTCTGGGGTCTGTATTCACTAATTTTAGACCTTGGAAGACGTATCATTCATTTGATACTGTCTGGGGTCTGTGTCTCCTTTCGTTAGACTGAGCCAGGCGTGTTGTTCATTAGATACTCTCCTGGAGTCTATGATTGTCTTTTGCCTTAGTCAGCAGTATTTCCTGCTGAGGCCTATGTTATTTTCCCTAATGCTTTTACTTGTGATATCCTTCTACTTTATTTAAAGTCAAATACCGTATTTTGGTAATGATAATATTTCAGTGAAATTCTCTTTAAAACATAACATTATCGGGTCTTGGTAGAAGACTGCTTTTATTTAGAAAATATAGGATTTCCTGGAAAGGACTCTAATACACCGTTGAATCTAAACTACTACTTTTATAAAGTTATTTGAATAAAATGACACTAAATACTTATGAACTCATCAGCATTTATAAAAATGCTGATACTCGCTTTCAAATAACTTGTATTCTCAGGTCAGCAATAGACAGGTACATTCCAGGAGCTTTTGGTGAAGACAGTTAGTACCAAGCTGTACCTATATTATTACTTGTATTACCTTGATGTTTCTATGTAATGTAAACTTTGTAAAACTATTACTATTAATGCAATGGTTGTTGTACTTTGATTACTATACTGCATATGTTGTGATACTTGACATAACGTCATCCACCCCAGAACGTTTCCGACGTTCCGGTTTTGGGGTGTGACAAAGACTGTGTTTCTACATGGATATCTTCAAGAATAAGTCTTTCTAAAAAAACCTACAAGGTTTGAAAATGAAGAGTTTCCAGATCATGTGTATCGTCTTGATAAAGTTGTTTATGGCTTAAATCAGGCTCCTAGGGCATGGTATGACACGTTGGCAAGCTATATTCTCTCAAGTGGATACAAACGAGGAAAGATTAATAAAACTCTGTTTATAAAGCAATCAAGATCTCACATCATTCTTGCTCAAGTGTATGTGGACGATATCATTTTTGGATACACTGATGAAAAGCTATGTTTAGAATTCGCAGAGGCCATAGCCATGAAATTCGAGATGAGCATGATGGGTGAACTAACTTTCTTTTTGGTCCTGCAACTCAAAAAACTAACTAGTGGTATTTTTGTTTGTCAAGATAAATATATTGCATATATGCTGAAGAAGTATGGTTTCTCTGACTGCAAACCGGCAAAGACTTCGATGTCTTCATCAGCGTCTATTGGCACTTATCCAAGTGGCACTATTGTAAATGCAACTATGTTTAGAGGAATGATATGCTCTCTAATCTATCTTACAGCAGGTCACCCTGAAATTATGTTTGCCAGCATATTGTGTGCTCGCTATCAAGCTAGTGCTAAGGAATCTCATCTTCCTGCTATCAAAAGGATTTTCCGATATTTAAAACATACATCCAATTGTAGGTTATGGTATCCTCTTGACTCTGAGTTCAAGCTTGTAGGATACACTAAGTATGATCATGGAGGGTGTGGCATTGATCGTAAAAGCACTTCAGGAGGATATCAAATGCTTAGAAATAGATTGGTAAGTTGATCCAGCAAAAAACAGACATTAGTGGCTTATTCTACCATTGAGGCTGAATATATTGTCATTGGAAGGAGTTGTGCTCAGATTCAATGGATTCAGAATCAACTCTTGGATTATTGTCTAAACCTCTCGAAGACACCCATCTACTATGACAACACTACTTCCATTCATATGATACAAAATCTAGTGTAGCATTCCAAGACTAAGCACATCGACATCTACCATCATTTCATCAGGGACATAGTTCAAAAAGGAAATGGGGAATTCCTCTATATTCCATCCACTGATCAGCTGGCTGGCATCTTCATCAAGGCATTGGACGAAAAGAGTTTAAACAAATTAATTATAGATCTTGGCATGCTTTTAATGTCTTAATCGTTTTCTAACTATTTTCTGTCTTATGAAAAACTCAAATAACAAGTGCTTCTTTTATTATGAATGCAAAATCTTACATTTAGTATTTACAAGCCTATCTGAGATTTATCTGCATCTTATTGCTTTAGAATTTCTAAGGACTGGAGCTTTCTTGAAAGATCTCAAAGATGTTGGTGTTAAGAAAAAGAGTGGCATTATGTCTTCTTCTTCTTGAAGATACCTTCTTTCTCCTTCACTCACTGTTATGGATGCAAAGAGCAACCATCAATGCAGTAAGTTTTCTTTTCATCTACTGACTTATGATCCTGTAAAACCTTGAATGCCCTCATGTTGATCTTGAATAAATGATGGTTTTATGGATTTGAGTTACTTAACCTGTTGGTTACAAATACAGATCTTCACTTATTCTCTTGCTCCTAATGAACATGAAGCTTGGAATCCTTCTGTAGCGCTTCAATAATAAAAGGCTACATCATTTGTGACATATTGTGTTGTTTTTGTGTGATATGGTCAATCTTGTTTGTTCTCATTTATAGCTGATATTCAAGTCGTAGATATCTCGGAAAATGGAAATGCATTAATGATAATTCATTTCCAAAGATTTGATGGAATAAGTCTTTATCACATTTCTAAAAAATTTGCACATATTTTTCTACTTAAACTATTTTCTTCTTTGACTAACTCTTTTGTTTGTACTCTTATATTGTTTATTCTTTTGTACCATTTATTTATTTTTTTAAAAAGGAGGAATCGAACGGTAGCAATTCTAAGCCTAGTATGCAACTTTTGACACGTCATCATCCCTATAAGCATGTTATTGTATGTGACAAAATCTCTCTTAGTTTCTCATCTATGAGACCATCTTCTGAGAACATTGAGTCATCCTCTCACTCTGGTATTCTAGCTTTGTCTAAACTCTCAAAGTAAGATTGTTTGGTCTAAATAAAAAAATATTGATAAAATGGTTGGGTGTTTATTTTTAATTTAATCATGTTTACCTAACCTCGTCCCTCGAAGCATGCTTTCCGTATGCATCAAGTCTCATGTTTTGCTGAAACATTGAGCATAACCCAAATGCTTACCGTGATTGCATGGTCATCATCATAAGAGTTACTTGTTTGGTATTTAAATGACAAAGGGTTGTTCATGTCCATAACCTCCTAGTCTAAGCTATGACATGGTACCATTATGATTTAACAGTAAATCTTTGATTCTAGATTGCAACTTACTCCATGATACGGAAGTTTAAATCACTTCTTGTTGATGAGTTAATCTGTTAATGATTCACACTGACTTCACCTCAGCATGACTAAAACAATGCATTCTCTACACAAGTCTTCTAATACAGAAATTGATGATTCACTATGTAAAACCACACAATAATAAAATTTCAAAAGTCTGTGCCGATGGTTAGTCTATGTATTGTAGGCTATTACAGACACCAATCTATGCCAGAGATCTTGACAAATCTGTTTCGATGGGTATATCATTGTCCATGATATATTACACGCACCTATCCACTCTTGCCATTTTTCTTCTAATAAAAGAGATTTATGATTCAATGTATGAAACCACATGCTAATGAGATCTTGCAATACTATGTCAATGAATGGTAGTTTAAGCCCACGCTATTAGGAGACATCACAATCTTACTAGAGTACAAGTTGAAACTTTATTATGCTCTACGTTAGTTACTGATGTCAAAAAGGGGGAGAAAATCTTGGTAAAGTTGAAAATCTTGCCACTATAACTATAGAAAAGCACATTCTAAAGGGGAGTCGAGTCAAGTTGATGCCAATGTTCTTAGCTCAACTCAAGCTCATTATATGTTCGTTTGTCATCTGTTATAATTCATAAATGTTTGATAGGTCATTCATCTTCTCAGGGTGGGGGGAGCATTTGCTAAAGCTGCAACAGTCAAGATTTCATTCATAGTCTAAAGGGGAGCACAAGCCAAAAACATCCTGCTTATATACAAAAGAATTTTAGTTTTAAAATCATCAGATAGGGGAGATTGTAAGGTCACCCCTTATGATCTGATGAATCAAACTCCGAACACGCTGATAGATCAGGATCAATGTTTATTACATCTCTAACGCCAACGTATCAAGCTTATCGGTGTCAGCTTACAGTATAGTTATCTGATTGTAATATTTTGTATATTAGGTAATCATATAGATAAGTATAGAATAGTTCAAATATCTGATATATTTGTGATAAGATTGGTTCTTAGTATAGATTAGATGTACTCCCTTCAATCAAGGGATTCACATGTATAAATTATTATATATACAACATTAGGGATAACCCTAATGTCATAATCGTGGCTTTGTTTCAATCGTCTTTGCGACAAACCCATCTTCTTGGTGAGGACAAAACCTGTTTCTTGGCAAAAGAAACAATTTGGAGAACTTCTGTGTTATTTAATTTTTGTTTATTATTTTTCTTAGATTAGTTTTACGTTTGTTATTTATACCTGAAGTGTATCTAATCAATACAAACCTTCATATCCAAATTAAACAATTAATTAATAAATATTTAAACCAAAATTGATTTTAATATTAATCTTTTAATTAATCAAATAATTAAATGTAATTAAATCATAAGGATAATTCACAAATTCATGATATAGGATATCTGATTTCCATGATAAACCTTCAGTTTTATACAATTAAAAAAATATTATCTAAAGTAATTATCCTAATCAATTTGAATTAAGAAAAACAATCCATTGATCAGAGGGTTCACCATGGTGTGGCATTGGATTGCCACGTCATGGCAGAATAGTGGAAAACGTGGATTAGAAGATCCCCACACCTTGGCAAAAGAGGACCACGACGTGGTGACACGACAGAATGTCAATTTTTCCAATTCTCCAAGTTGGGTTTTGTTCAAGTTCAAGCGATGCACTATCAATTGCTAGACAACCAACTGCTTTGATACCACTAATGGGTTTTACATGTAATAAAGCGGAAAAATCCTTATACTCTTAAGAGTACATGCAACCTATTAGATCTAGTCATAACACTATTGAAGTAACATTTTATTGAACAACAAGAACCCTATAAATCCTAGTTATTTCCAAAAATCATAAACAAGTTAGGGACTACATACATTTTTTATTATTCTTGTAGATAATTAATGAATTCCTTCTTTAATTGCTCTAGGAAGCAAGGACCAGAAATCTCATGCCTCTGATGTTTCACACCCAAATCCTACAAAATAAGGAAACTTGAAGAGAGAGGAGAAGGGAGGCAAATTTTTGGTTATGCTCTTAGAAAAAGGAGTGGCCGAAAATTAGTGGGTTTAAGGCCCTAGGAAACCCTGAACACCGTATTTTGAATATAATATTATTATTTCAAATTAGGTAATTATCCAATCTCCTAATTATCTTCAAGGGATATTCTAGAAACCCTAGAAATATCTTCCAAAACCATCCACTGCCTTTGGGGAAGGTTCTGAAACCCTTTTGTTCAACTATTGAACAGTTACAGCTTAGGTCCTTGCATTTTTAATTAATCCAATTAGTCCCAAAATTAATGATAATTAATTTTTGATTAATTCTTAATTAAATAATATTATTTCTAATTAGTATATTATTCTCATAATATATTAATAAATCAATTATATTTATTTATTAATCATATAATAAATCAATAAACCAGTCTCTCTGTCTCTAAAAGTCATCTTATTCAATTAATAGGATTGAGGAAAACCCGAAATTACTTTGCTAATAATTCAAGTATATACCAATTTAGTTATTAGCTTAGACAGCTAATCCAACAAAATAGGATATGTAAAATTGAAGCCTGAAAGATAGGGATTGATTTAAACATATTTAATTGAAACGATAGTTCTAATAATCCAATAAAATCAATAAAATCAAAATTGTAATAAAAAATCGATTTCAAAAAATTGATCTCTTGGATTTGTTGATCATATTGCCCAATGGTATTTGTGTGGATTTATCATGATGTTTGAAGATTAAAAAGAAAGCACTGAAAATAATTAGAGGGTATTGGTAAGTAAACAATTAAGACAACAAATGATTACAAATGAACATGTTGCACTTAATAGCTTTCTAATTAGCTCATACATTCGAAATTAGTTGCTATAAATTGAATTTTACCTTCAAAAACTGAGAACACAATATGACAGAGCTTCATATAAATAGAAATGTAGATTGTTGGTGGTAAAACAATGTATTTCATCCAGAGTATGTTTCTATAGCTAAAAACTGAGGAAGAAAAAGTACATGATGAATATCCAGTTGAGAAGTAGCACAATGGAAAAAAGAATAGGAAGAAAAACTTGATTGTTACAGGATATTTTTAAACATTACATGATTGGCTTTTTTCTGTTTTCTTTAAACAATAACATCACCAAATCAAACAAATGGAAATTGATAACTAATGGCATTATAATACGTGCATGACACCTTATTGTATAACCCAGTTTCGACCCCTCATTGATACAGAGCATGAGGAGTAGTCTATTAGCTACAACATGCTGATGTGAGTGCTTGTTTCATCATGTCGCACACCTCTTGCACTTCTGACTGGGCTAAGACCATCCATATCAATGTTGCACCACATACTACAATGTATGATGAACCACCCATGCTTAAATACAAACTAATTTTGGTTACTTTGGGAATGTGTTTAAAAGTGAGAAAAGTATATGGGTTTTATAGTACATTTTTCATGCATTCCATTTCAAATTCAAATCAATGAGAATTTAATTTATGCATTTAGTGTGTATGCATTGGTATTTACATGTTGTTGATTTGTGATGTGCAGCTGGAAGCTAAGTGGGATTTATGGAGGGAGTAACAATAAATGTCTAGACCTGAAGCAATGTTGCGAGAAGCTCCATGGGGACATGGACAAAAAATTGTGTCGATACTTTGAAAGTTATGGTGATATAACTGATGTAGTAATCATGTTTGACCAAACCACTAACAGACCTCGTGGATTTGGTTTCATCCCATTTGACATATAAGATGATGTTGACGGAGTTCTTCAAATTCAAGAGACCTTCCATGAACCCAACAATAAGTTTGTTGAGGTGAAACGAGCACTTCGTAAAGACGCTATTCCTGGCAGCAGATTTAGCTAATATGATACTCAAGTGGATGTTAATAGATTCCTGCTACAAACCTCCGGTTTGGGGCGAGAGCTGGTGGATTTTGTATGGTGTTGGGGTTTATATTTGGATCTTGTATTTAATTTGGATTTTGTAAGGTGCATATATATTTTATAATTATTCAAGAAGTTGGTTAAATTATTTTATAAAACAAAAACATTGAATTTAACTTAAAATATAGAAGGGTAAAATGGTAATTTTCCATATTTAACACATTAATTTAGAGGTTCCAACTAAACAGTATGTTAAAAAATCAGATCTTAATATCCTGCCAAATAGCCCCTTACTGTACATCTTACTTTTTGGGTAAAGGCATATTTGGTATTTAGACAGCGGTTGCTCAAGATATATGACAAGATTCAAGTCTCTCTAGGAAGATTTCATAACGAAGAATGGTCTCTCGGTTACATATGGAGATAATGGCAAGGGAGCTAAAAATGATTGTTAGTGGTAAAACAATGTATTTCATCTAGAACCGATGTTTATGTTAGTAAGATAAAGTGATATTGATATGGAACTCATACACAAATGTAAACAGATAAATGCCTAACTTATTTTTTTGAAAATTTGCATTACATTTTTTTCTTATCAGGTAACATAAACAATCAACATTATAAGTACATGACACAAATTAAGTTGGACATATCATTTTATGAACGATTGCCGAAAAATAATTACTTTTTTGAAGGGTTAACAACTGTTGCAATGTTTGGTATGAAAACAATATTTATTGATCATTTTCAACTCTTATGAAACAGGAAAAGCATGGATTTGTAGTACCTTGAATTATAAAATTCGAGGAGGAGAAAAAGATTGCAGAAAGAAAAAGCAAAGGTATTGAAATCGTTATGTGTGTTGTATTTTGTATAACATTGGTGAGATGGAAGGTAATGTTGATATAGACATTGATAAGATGGAAAGTAATATTGATATGGAAGGTATTCAATTCATACTAATATTACATTCTCATTACCATATTTTAGATTTTAGAATGATAAATTATGTTGATTTGGTCAATGATGTTTATTAATTTTGGTATATCTTTAATTTTTTTTTTAATTTTGCTAAATTTCAAGAATCTCAGGGTATTGATACACATATGCATGGTAAATAAGCAGGAATAAGGAAGTCGATTCATAATCTACAAATTTCTCTCCCTTTAATTTCTCTCTTTTTAATATGTACAAATTTTAAAATTAGGGTGTAATTTGTTTAATTGAAACAGTAATTTTGACTTGTAAAATATGAGTTGTAAATGAATTTCAAATTGGTGAAGTCGTTACATATCATTGTGGTTGTGGGAAAATGAAATTTAGTTGGAGAACCTAAATAATGACATATGTCATAATATTGAGTAGGATTCGTAATTGCTTGACACATGGCATAAAAATGTTAACCCTATTTATTTATTAGATAGGGAGATTATTTCTTTCGTGTCGTGCCGGTACGACGGAGGATTTTACAACAAGATATGAATAACTGAGATATCATTTTCTTTCCTTCTTAATTGAAATCTCCTATATCTCAGTACCTCAAATTAACAAGACTAAATATTCAATATTGCACGATTAACTTTGCAATGATTTATTATTTTTTCTAATAAGTTTTTTCACTAATCTTTTTTAACAAGTACATGTAGTAATATATCTTAATAATTAACCTTTTTAAAAACAATTCGAGCATTAAGGAATGTATCATGAACTATCTTAATTGTTATATAACGCTCCTAATATATCATTTTGTAAAATCATATGTAATATTTAAGAAATATGATGTTATTTGACACTGGGTTAGGTTCATATGAGATATCCCAATTTCATTAGATTATGAGACCATCTTTTTTATTGAAATATTCTAATATTCAAGTGTTCATAGAAATATAGTATATGTAATATTATAATATTAGAAAATAATATTGTTAACATGTCACACCCCCTAACCTGAACGGCGGGAACATTCGGGGGCGGAGGACGTCATGTATAGTATCATAGCAACTGTATAATAGTAAAACAAGCAACAACATCCTTTGTATATAAGATATAGTTAATACACGTGTGTTCTTATAATTGTTTGTATGACACCAAAAATGTATAGCAAAATAAAAGAAGTGTCTTGAATAGGCTCCGTCTTCTCAAAAACCTGGGTGAGTTTGTACCTATCTACTGGTTCCTGAGAATACAAGTTATTTTGAAAAGGGAGTCTCAACATTTAAGTTGGTGAGTTCATAAGCATTGGAAGTTTATATACTTTCTATGAAAATGTTCTAGAAAATCCCATATTTTCTCTATTTAAAAGAAAAGCAGTTTTAGCCCTTAAGACCAAAATTTTGTATGTTATTTTACTTTGAAATAGTGTGAGTGTGCATTTTCCATAAATGTATGTTTTCTTTGATAGAAATTAGTGTATTGCACTTGTATGAACTCTATAGTGTGATAGTTCTGGAAAATAATGATAGGTAGTCCTATTACTTAAAATAAAACCACTAAATTAATGTTTGTTTTATAAACCGAATTGTTTTATTTAATGCTTAATGTGAATGAGATTATAATCATGCTAAATTGACTAGATAATACACGACGTTCTTCAGGCGTCGAAAAAGTTATGACATTTGTCACCCGTAGACCTGACGGTCCCAACTATAGCTAACAGTCAATGTGCGGGATTGTCAGTCCCGTATAGATCTATACAAAAATTCACGCTCTCCCTCTAAAAGACTTTGTTTATAAAACATGACTTAGCAAGGATCTTACTAAGTACCACGAAGTAGTATCTCACATGTCAGTACTAACTCGTTTACATATAGTATGTATATGTTTTCTTGTTCTTGTAAATGACTAATGTACTTGCAATGAAAAGTAATTTGTACTTATTTATTGATACATGTAATGTATTACTGAACTAGATAATAGTGTGAATGGATCTCAAAACTATACCTATTATAGTTCTAAATGTTATGTTTTACTGAAATGATTGACAATGTTATTGAAATACGTTTAATACTAATATATATACTTGGCATATATAATTAAGGTTTAACTGACAGTCTGACAGGTGATCCTACCAAACAAAGAACAGAAGTCAAGGCAAGTGCAATAGTGCTAAGTCTGTTATATCCTAATTATACATAAAGATATATATGAATTTAGTTTGATAAAAACAACAATTTAAGAGTTTGAAAAACAATTTAAATTGGTTAGATAAGTTTATAAAAGCGTTAAGTATCCCAAAAGTGAATTGTAATTGCATGTAAGTATTAACACAACTATCTTGTGTTTTTTTCTTGTATTCTCCCCCCTAAAAGCATATAAAAAGGTAAAACATAGGGGGTATGAACTCACATTTCATGTGAGTTCTCGGTTGGTTGTGTTTTGGTCGCGAATCTTCGGGCTAGACTAAGTATAAATTGCCTGTTTCCTAATTTATATTAACACCATATCGAGTATAAATTAGATAATCTAATGAATTTTAAAGTGTTTAAATAACACTTAATAATTGTAAGACGACTTACAATAATCGTTAGAATAGTGTGTGGGTGTTCTTCGTGTTCTTCGTGTGTTCTTGGTGAAAACTAGTGATTTTGAGTGTTTTTGGTGTGAACTAAGAAGATTGGTTAGTGTTTTTGGTTTATATCAAGAACACTTGATGAATTTAGTAAAGTCCTATGAAGATTCAAGCATATTTCGGATGAAAATCAAGAGAAAAGATGGTGATTTCGATTGTGTTTCTTGAGAGAAAATGGGATGATTTTCGGTTACACACACACACACACACACACACACACACACATATATATATATATATATATATATATATATATATATATATATATATATATATATATATGGATGAAAATATGTGGTGGTTTAGTCAAATAAATATTTAGATATTTTAGAGTTCTCGGTCTAAAATGGAAACCCACCAAGGAGGTTTTCTGGTGGGAAGGGCTTTCGGTCTCGCATGTTTGCGGTCCGAGGTTCTCGGTCGTAAATGGTTTGTGGTACGAGGAGAATAAAGTGAAGGTTTTCGGTTGAAAACGGTTTTCGGTGTATGCGAGAATCCTCGATTTTTGGGTGGTTTAACTTGTAAATTCTACAACACCTTTACTAAAATGTTTATACATACCAACATTAATAATTTAACTTTATTTAATTAACAAAACAACACAGTTGACTTTTACTATATATGTTTGACCTTTGTTGACTTTGGTTGACTTTTACAAGATTGAAAATAACAGGTTGTCACATCATCCCCCCATTAAAGGGAATTTCGTCCCGAAATTAATTCTAAAGCGATACACATGGACTAGGAAAAAGGTGTGGGTACTTTTGTTTCATTTGACCTTCTTGTTGCCAAGTGAATTCAGGTCCCTGCTTGGCATTCCAGCGAACCTTCACTATGGGTATACGGCTTTGTTTGGTTTGTTTGACTTCCCTATCCATGATCTATTGGTTCTTAAACGAAGTTGAGGCTCTCATTGATCTCGATTTCATTGAGTGGGATCGCAAGAGTCTCATGAGATACACACTTCTTTAGGTGAGATACGTGGATGGTAGGGTGTACGTTGCTAATTTCTTGGTGTAGTTTGAGTTTGTAAGCTACTGGGCCGATTCTAGCGATAATATCAAAAGGCCCAATGTACCTTGGATTCAGATTGCCACGCTTTCCGAAGCATATCATTCCCTTTTGGGGTGAGACCTTCAGTAGCACACGGTCACCAACTTGGAATTCCAAGGGTTTTTGTCTTTTGTCAGCGTAGCTCTTCTGTCTATCCCTAGAGGCTTTCAGTCGTTCACAGATTTGAATGATCTTTTCAGTCGTCTCTCTGATGATTTTCGGGCCAGTGAGAGTAGTGTCAGGAACTTTTCCTTTAGCTAGCTGCTTATCACCCACTTCAGCCCCACATAGAGGGGAGTTGCACTTCCGCCCATAGAGGGCTTCGAATGGAGCAACTTTGATACTTGTATGGTAGCTGTTGTTGTATGAAAACTCGACCAATGGCAAATGGATATCCCTCGCTTTACCAACGTCTATCACACAAGCTCCCATCATGTTTTCTAATGTTTGAATCGTTCTCTCACTTTGCCCGTCGGTTTGTGGATAGTAGGTTGTACTCATGTCCAACCTATTTCCTAGGGATTTTTGTAGTGACTGGAACCTTGAGGTGAATCTACTGTCTATATCAGAGATAATAGATATGGGTACACCATGCAGTCGTACAATCTCTCTAATGTATGTTCTGGTTAGTTTCTCCATTTTATCGGTCTCTTTAATTTGCAGGAAATTCACGGACTTGGTTAACCTGTAAACGATCACCCAAATGGTATCGAGACCACCCATTTCCTTGAGTAATTTGGTTATGAAATCCATTGTAATCCGCTCCCACTTCTACTCAGGTATTTCTGGTTGTTGTAGCAAACCTGAGGGCATTTGGTATTCTACCTTAACCTTGGCACAAGTCAGACACTTGCTCATGAAGGTAGCAATCTCTACTTTCATGTTCGGCCACCAATATAACTTCTTGAGGTCCAGATACATCTTGTCTGAACCTGGATGAATGGAGTATTTGGTCTTGTGAGCTTCATTCATGACAACGTCTCTGAATCCACCAAACTTCGGTCTCCAGATCCGGTTCATGAGATAATGAACTCCGTCACCCTTGACTCCTAAGTTCTTGTCCATTCCCCTTAAGGCTTCACCTGCCACATTTTCGGTTTTCAAGGCTTCCTGCTGAGCCTCTTTAATTGTGTATACAAATGTGAATGGATAGTCATGGTCAATGCTTTGACTCTACGACCCAAGTACTCATTTCGACTAAGGGCATCAGCTACTATGTTGGCTTTGCCAAGATGATAACGAATTTCACATTCGTGGAAGCCTTCAACACATATTCGATCAGAAGGAGATGAACATGAGACAACGACGGTGGGTAGAACTACTAAATGACTATGAATTTCGCATTCGTGGTCATTTAGTAATTCTACTCACCGTCGTTGTCTCATGTTCATCTCCTTCTGATTGAATATGTGTTGAAGGCTTTTCTAGTCTATGAAAATAGTACTCTATTTACCATATAGGTAGTGTCTCCAGATATTCAGGGCAAAAACTACTGCTCCAAGTTCAAGATCGTGAGTAGTGTAGTTGGCTTCGTATGTCTTAAGTTGTCTTGAGGCATAGGCGATGGCCTTTCCTCCTTGCATAAGAACACAACCAAGTCCTTGGTTGGATACATTGCAATATACCACGAAATCTTGTATCCCTTCTGGCGAGGACAATATCGGTGTGCTGCATAGGTCTTGCTTGTCTATGTTCTTCCGAATGGTAGCATGTACACTCGTAGGTCCTGGGCAACTCTTGTACGGAAGTTCATGGTAAGACTTATACTTGGTCCATCTGTCATCACCTCGTGTATACAAGTCGTATATAATTAAGATTGACAAGATAGTTGGATGGGTGGCTCTGCCCCAAGTCCACAGTCAAACAAGAAACATGAGATAGGGCGGAAACACACACCCTTAGTCCGTAGAATCCTAATTACATACCACTCTCACGCATACCCTTGGTAGTGATAGATTAACAATATTTATCCTTAGACTTTGTGCTTGAACTTGACTTGCTGCACGTTTGGTATACTCGTAAGGTCTGTTGGGGATACTTCGGGAAGGTTACGGAAGGTGCGGTACTCCTCGTGCGAGTACTTTGGAGGTTTGTGATGGGTTTTGAGCATTCTAACACTCCTATGGTGTACATGAAACCCTAGAAACCTTGGATCTATTTTTGACTAAGATACATGCAAATAATTATTTTTGCAAGGTTCTTATCCTAACTAGCATGGCATGGGGTACTTGAATCAAATAAAGCTAGTAGAATTACTTACCTTGTAGTAGTAGTTGATTGCTTGGAGTTTGAGAGCCTAGCACCAATAATGTGGATGCCTCAAATGGAAGTCACAAATCACCACAAACTTGGAAACTTGAGAGAATAGTCACAACCTTCTTGAAATCGGCCCTCTTAGTTTACACACATTAACTAGTACAATTTCAAGAACCAAAGCCTCATTTATATAGTATGGTGGATTAGGGTTACATCCATGTAAACCCTAATACTCATGTCTTTTCATTTCCATGAGATCCATGGGTTAAAGTTCCATGGAGTATCCATGGACTTTTTCCATGCAAGCCTAGCCCATTCAAAATAAGCATTAGCCCACACTATATAAATACAAGAGCCCATATTTAATTATTCATACTTTTGATCTCTAAATTAATTATAGATCAACACTAATTAAATAATATGATTTTATATTAATATATTAGAAATTATAATATATTAATAAATCATAACTTATACTATTCTCAAAAGATTATACATAAGTTGTTCGGGTGGAGTGCAACCCAAGTGGACCATGTCAGTTCGGGTCAAGTACATACCAAATATAGTTATGGACTTAGACACTATATCCAACAGTCTCCCACTTGGATAAGTCTAATAACTATAGTTGCAAGTATAACTTCAGGAACCGATTAGCAATCGTAGCTCTTAAAACTCTGTTGAGCTATGAACCGCCATTTTAGATAAGTGATCATATCATCCTTTGTTCTAGATATTAGCCGGACAAATACATGGAACATGGTCTTGCTTATTGTCCAACATTTGTTTCCCGATTTCTGATTTGTTTGACATAAAACCTAACCGAACACATCAATTTAGTTCTGACTGGGCCCGGTACATAGGTCAAACAAAATCATCGAGGGGCCCAGATATGGCTTCTAATCCTAGAAGGAACAGATAAACTTCGACTCATATGTTTGTTCTACCATTCATTGAATTATACACAAAGGCACGTTTTATAACATCGAGTTACCAATGCGTTTTCGTGCAATCAATACATA
The DNA here is from genome assembly GCF_002870075.4 of Lactuca sativa. Lineage (NCBI taxonomy): Eukaryota > Viridiplantae > Streptophyta > Magnoliopsida > Asterales > Asteraceae > Lactuca > Lactuca sativa. The sequence continues at coordinate 255,907,470 of NC_056630.2, forward strand.
ACCAACTCATTGGCAACAAATCATATCTCTAGGTTTGAAGACTTATATGATATTACCGTCTCACGATCACTCGAGATAAATTCCATGAAGTGATACCAGTGAGTGTGGGTTGAACCCAATACTCAGAACTTATGAGCACTCAAGCCAACCCATGACAGTCTTGATTCATATCTACTTCCAACATATGAACGACTGTGGAGAGTTTGAATAACATGATATATACCATAACATTATTATTCTAGAACTCAAAACATGCAAAAAGAAATAATAGTAAACGATTGACAAGAGATAGCAACACTTTAGTCATAAATAGTAGCTTTTATTTATCATCAAATGTCAATTACACTTTACAAATTTCAAAATGATCTAACTACTAAAACTAATATCATCCTTCATCCCTATGCTCCGAGCATGTTGGAGATGCTTAACTCAATTCAGTCCCTTCGTGAGGGGATCTGCTGGGTTCTCATCCGATGATACCCTCTTTGCCACGAGGATTCCTTCTTTTATTCGATGTTTGATGAAGTGATATTTTTTGTCAATGTGTCTGGATCCCCCATGATCTCTTGGTTCCTTGGCTAAGGCAACCGCACTATTGCTGTCATAAAAGATCTCCATTGGCTCCTTTATAGCTGGTACAACTCCAAGGTCTCCGATGAAGTTCTTTAGCCATATAGCCTCCTTTGCCACCTCGCTTGCTGCTATATACTCTGATTCACAAGTGGAATCAGCCAGTGTATCTTGCTTGGAGCTTTTCCAAGTAATTTCCCCTCCATTTAGGGTAAAGACCCAACCCAACTGAGAGCAAAAATTATCCCTGTCAGTCTGAAAGCTAGCATCGCTATACCCTGCTACTTTTAAGTCATCACTCCCACCAAGGGTAAGGACCCAGTCCTTAGTCCTTCGCAGGTACTTTAGAATATTCTTTACCGCTGTCCAGTGAGCCTTTCCAGGATTCCCCTAATATCTTCTGACCATGCTCAAAGCAAAGGCAACATCAGGACGAGTACAAGTGTTGGGGTGCAAAGTTCTTCATTCATGACTTTGTAAATGTTTGACTTTTGTAAAACCCACTTGCATGTGGTGCTGTAGCCTTTAGACCCATTTGTTAGAGAGTGAGAGAGAGACATGTAAACACCTCTATATAAGGTGGGTTTGTCCACTTGTAGAGGTGTGCTTGAGAGATGTAGAAGTGAGTGTGTAAGTGTGTGTTAATTATGTAGTCTAGATCTAGATCTTTTTTGTAACACCATATACATTCAATATATCTCTTAAACACCCAAATCACCATGTTCAATTGTGCAAGCTTTAATTCCGCATGCCAAACCATGTTCTTTGTCACTACAATTGGAATCAGAGCGGGTCTTCAAGATCAATGTGATATTTGAAGAACGATTCTTGGTTTGGCAAATTTTTGTCACAATTTGATCAATTTTGGTGAGTCTTTCTCTATGATCTCTCGTAATATTTGATCATTTGATTCGTTGGATCAAATTTTTCTTGAAAAACCCCATTGATGATCCAACAATTTTTTTTTTGATCAATTCTCACTAAAAACGAAATCAAATTTGTGTCTACTGTTCATTGATCAAAAATTCATTTGATCCTCATCGTGAGCCCAAATTCAAGGTCCTTTACTATTCATGTTAGTTAATTTGAGCCCAAACAAAATTGGATCAATTACTGTTCATATTATACTTTTTGACCTCAACCATATTTCATCGATCCATTAAGCATATCTTTACTAAGTCAGATATTATTCATGGATTAAATCCAAGTGAAAATCGATTTCGTTCTCTATCATCATTCTCGCATATGCTCTCTGTTCAATTAGCATTGATTTGATTTGAAACTCGATTTTGATAACTTTTGATGTAGTGTCGATTGTGATTCGTAAGTAGCTTTTAATCGTTTTTTTTCCAAAAGTTTGAAGTTTCAATTTTTGTTTTGATTTCGATTCGTGAAAATCAATAATACAGTTTGATTCTGGATTCGGTAGTTTGATTGGATTTCTATCTCTGTGCTTTGAGTAAATTTCTGAATTCGATTTGAAGATTATCAACCGATGAACTAAAGTCAACACAAAAGTCAAAATCAGATTCATGATAAATCTGGAATCGATTTCTTGTTTATTGTTCTTGGTTTGATTTGTTTAAGAAATCGAATAGGAAAGCAATATTTGGGTCGAGACAGTGTATACAAAATGAGATTGGCATCAATTTTAAGTTAATACTAAAAACCGAATGGTAAATTTTTGGAGATCGACATGGAATTATTTGCGTTCAAGCGAGTTTAGAATTGATTCTTGGACGATTGATGATTTGGAGTTGTGAATCGATAGTTAGGAACGAACTAGGAAAGATCAACTTGGATGAATGAAATCGAAGAATGATTCCTGGAATTCGTTATTGAGGTTTGAGTGTATTGAGATAATTGAAGTCGAATACATATGGAATGTAGCTTGTTGATTTGATTTTGAACAAAGCCCTGGATTTTAATCTTGATGACGAACTGGAATCAAATTTGATGTTGGAATCGAATTTTTGGGATCGCAGTTGAGGGTTGATGATTGATTTTGGAAATCAGTGGCGAAGGGTTAATGTACGAAGGGTTGATATTGGGACGAAGAACTGTAAGAAATGAAGAATCGATTTCGTTCGTTTTGGGTTAGATTAAAAAGCGAAGAACAGATTTTGGTGTTTGGGGAATATAGTTGCTTTTGGGTGTTGATATTCGAAGACTATGAACTGGAACGAAGAACTGTGTTTTGGGTTTAATTGGGAAAAACGAAGGGTTCATGTGTTTGGAACGAAGACCTGTAAAAGAAAAAAAAGGAACAGCAAAAAAAAGAAGGGTCTATTGCAAAAAGCGAAGGGTAATAGATGATTGAAAAAAAAAGTTTTGGGTTCACATCAAAAAGCGAAGACTAGGAAGTTTTGGGATTTATTTTCGAAGGGTATGAATTTACGAAGAAGAGAGAGAAAGTGTCCGACTTCGTACGTTTGTGAATTGAAGAAGAAAACAAATATTTTCGAATTGGGTCCCTGATCTTTTATCAAAGTGACTCAAACAGTCTAACTTCGAATGCTGGGGCAAGGCTTCGAATATTTTGGGGATTCTTCGCATGTTTGCTGAAAAAGGGCAGAATTTTCGAAGATGGTCCTTGAAACTTCGAATTTTTGGCATTTTGCACCCAAATTCGGAAAAGGACTAATTTTTGCTGAAAATTGAAGATTGTGCATTTCAGGCCCCTACAGTTTGTGCAAATTGACTCTTTCTACCCAGATTTGAAAAAGGGGGAGAGTTTTGCATATTTTGCTGTTTTGGGCGCAACGGGTCACTACAGAATTTTGAAATTGATAATTTCTACCCATTTTTGAGAAATTTTGTCAAAGGCGATCCGTGAACGAAGCAAAAAATTCAATATTTTTTGGATTTTCCGGATTGAAGCACAAAGTTTATGCCACATGTTAAGGGGGAGTTTTGACACGAAAAATTCCGAATAGAGCACGTTCTTTTTCCTTTGGAGTTTTATAATCAAAATTTCGATTATAAAAAGGTGGAGAAGTTTTATATGGAAATTCAAACTTGATTTTTTCATATTACGCGGATTTGAAGACCGAAGTGATCTTGAAGTTTTGAAGCTTACGAGATGATGCAATTGGATGTTCGGAAGTGATGTATTCGAAATGGGTTTGGTTTTATTGAAGATTTTTGGGGTGTGTTTTTATGCGCAACTTTTGGGTGATTATTTGGAGTTTGGAATACTCTTAATCATTCGTTGTTGCTCGGATTGTATGGTCTCACATCCTAGAGCCCAAATTGAAGAGTCATGGAAGAATTGAAGATTGAAGTTTGTTTCGACATGTGTCACCTTTGAGGCTCGAACCGTGTAGTGCTTGATTTTGGAAGATTTGAAGTGGGTCATTCATTCCTAACTTTGAGGGGGAGAATGTTGGGGTGCAAAGTTCTTCATTCATGACTTTGTAAATGTTTGACTTTTGTAAAACCCACTTGCATGTGGTGTTGTAGCCTTTAGACCCATTTGTTAGAGGGTGAGAGAGAGACATGTAAACACCTCTATATAAGGTGGGTTTGTCCACTTGTAGAGGTGTGCTTGAGAGATGTAGAAGTGAGTGTGTAAGTGTGTGTTAATTATGTAGTCTAGATCTAGATCTTTTTTGTAACACCATATACATTCAATATATCTCTTAAACACCCAAATCACCATGTTCAATTGTGCAAGCTTTAATTCCGCATGCCAAACCATGTTCTTTGTCACTACAACAAGTCATAGCATACATGATTGAGCCTACAGTGGAAGCATATGGTACTCGACTCATCTCAGCTATCTCAGCCTCTATACTCAGACTCTGAGTTTTACTCAGTATGGCATTACACTGGATAGGTAACTCACCTTTCTTGGAATTATGCATGTTGAACCTTTTCAACACTTTGTCCACATAGGTGCTTTGACTAAGTCCAATTAGTCTTTTACTCCTGTTTCTCAAAATCCTTATCCCTAGGATATAGGCAGCTTTTCCAAGGTCCTTCATAGTGAAACACTTCCCAAGCCAGGACTTTACTTCATGCAAGGTTGGGATGTCATTTCCTATGAGTAGTATGTCATCCGCATACAATACCAAAAAATTGACTATACTCCCACTAGCCTTGACATATACACAAGATTCATCTTCGCATCTCGAAAAGCCAAACTCTTTGACTTTCTCATCGAAACAAAGATTCCCTTTGCGAGGTGCTTGTTTCAATCCATAGATGGATTTCTCAAGCTTACACACTCTATTAGGATACTCTGTACTGACAAAACCCTCTGGCTGAACCATGTAAACATCTTCAGCCAACTTTCCATTAAGGAAAGCGGTTTTGACATCCATTTGCCATTTTTATAGTCATGAAATGTAGCAATGGCTAACAGAACCCTAATAGACTTAATCTTGGCCACTGGTGAAAAGGTGTCATCGTAATAAACTCCCAGAGTTTGAAAATAACCCTTTGCAACCAGTTGTGCCTTGTAAGTGTGTACATTACCCTCCATGTCGGTTTTCTTCTTCAAAATCCATTTGCACCCAACTGTCTTACGACCTGGTACATTGTCAACCAAGTTCCAAACTTGATTGTCATACATGGACTGTATCTCGCTGTTCATTGCCTCTTTCCATTTTTCAGACTCGGTGCCTGCCATGGCTTCCGCATAGCTGGTAGGTTCATCCAGACTTACCAATGTCTCATCATTGATAAGTGTCTCACCTTCTGCAGTAATATGGAAACCATAATAATGCTCAGATGCATTCCTAACCCTTGTGGAATGCCTCAGAGGTTCAGACTTGTCAATTGGCTCAACAGGACTTTCCTCCTCAGGTTGAGGGATAAGGGTTGAGGTTCCTTCACCACTTGACTCTTGAATTTCCTCAAGTTCAATTTGCCTCCCACTGTCTCCTTGTCTTATGAATTCCCTCTCTCTCTCTCTCTCTCTCGAAAGACTCCTCTTCTTGCTACAAAGACCACATTATCATTGGGTCTGTAGAAGATGTAACCAAAGGATTTATGTGGGTAGCCGATGAAAATACACCTCTCACTTTGAGGTTCGAGCTTATTGTGAGTCTCGCGTCTCACGAAAGCCTCACAACCCAAAATCTTGATGTGGTCTAGATTCGGAACTTTTCCAGTCCACATCTCGTGAGGTGTTTTGGCAACCTTCTTTGTAGGGACTAGGTTAAGGATATGGGCGGCAGTCTCTAAGGCATACCACCAAAATGAGATTGGTAGCGAAGCTCTACTCATCATGGATCGAACCATATCTAACAAGGTTCGTGTTGGGTCGCGTTTTGTATAATATGTTGCGTCTATTGGGCTCATTAGCTAGTCCATTTTTGTATCTCCGGTATGGGCCTGTCCATCCGTGAGTTTAGTAGGGTTGAATATATATATATATATATATATATATATATATATATATATATATATATATATATATATATATAGGTGCTTGCATGCATCTTAGGTTAACGATAGAATAGAACGATCAGAGTATTATTCAGAAGTTTATTATTATCGTTCTTGTAACCCTAAATCCTCTACAGCGGAAGTTCTTAGTCGAGCTCTGCTGAGAATTGTTTGATCTAATCATTCGACATATTTTGATCCACTCTTGTCTTATTTATTGTTTTGTGTTCATCGCAATACCTGTTACAAAGATCTAATCGATCTTCACATTTGTTATTATAACTTATCAATTGGTATCAGAGCAGGATTAGGGTTATTCCGCATTAACTAATATTTATTGAGCCGTCATCCCATAATTGACATAACTCAGCATTTATTTGTTTTGCCCTAATTTAATATATTACAAGTCTGATCTTTTAAACAGGTTATTCGATCTAGCATGGACAAGTCACAATCAGATCCCATTAACATCTCAAACAGCATTGGTTCAAAGACGAAGATTCCCATCCTTTACACCCAGGATTACGAAGTCTGGGCACATCACTTTGAAGATTATGTCATTGGATCTGAGGACAACGGATATCTTATTTAGGAAGCAATTGTGTCTGGACCATTCGCTCATTCAACAACATCAAGAATCAGTAAAACTCAGAAAGAGTATAATGATCTGTTGAAAGATGTAAAAGATATTGCCCAAGATGAAAAAGATAAATTTCAGTGGAATATTAAAGCATTGAGACTAATCAGATTCGCTCTTCAATCTGATACTTTCAGGCTAGTGAGTTCGTGCAACACTACTAAAGAAATATGGGATAGGCTGCGAGAGTTATATTCCACAGACGAAGATCTCGAGCATTCCATTCAAACCTTACTTTTGTCCGAGTTTGGTGAATTCAATCAGAGTCCTGAAGAAACTGTAACTCAGACGTTCGATCGCTTCAATCATCTTCTTAGTAAGATGATTAAACATGATATTGAAAGGAAGTTGATTGAACAAAAGGTTACGTTTTTAAACGGTCTTAGATCTGAGTGGAGAGCGGTTGTGTCCACTGTTAAAGCTCATGAGCAATTTAAATCTTATTTATTGGCTAAGCTGGTAGGAATTTTGAAATCCCAAGAAAAGATTGTCTTGCAGGATAAAAATGTAGTTTCAAGCTTGGGATCATTGGCTCTTCTGTCCAAAAGCAAAGGTGTGATGGAAGATGAAGACATTAACTTAAAGGACTATGACCTTACCTCTGAAGACTATGCAATGATGGTGTCAAACCCGAAGAGGTTCATCAAGAAAAGGTTTCCTACCAATAAGAACCGAAATTGGCAGGGAAGTTATAGTTCTGAAAAGGTCACAGAAGAACCGAAGGCAGAAGAACCAAAGAAGGAACCGAAAGCTGAAGGAGATTCGAGTGTGAACTGCTACTATTGTGGAGGAAAGAACCACTATGCCAAAGATTGTGTCCTCAAGAAAATAGCAGAAAAGGATGAGGAGATAGATGAAGAAGCTGTGTTGATGAAAAAGCTTGAAGAGATCAAGAAAAAGAAAGTTGTCACTAACCCTTCAATGAATGCTTTAATTGTGCAGGGTTCGGTAGCAGATGATGACTTCGGTGGCGTGGAGGTCTGGTCAACCGACTCTGAGGATGATGAAGTAAGGAAGCCATCTCATGGAAAGGCTTATGTTGCGAAAGGTGAAGGAAGCGGTGGAAGGTGTTTGATGGTGTCGGATGTATCTCAAATGAGGGGATACAACACAGACGGTGGGAATGAAGACATGAAGGAGCGAGAGGACTTGTGCTTCACAGCAAAACCTCTCAGCGTGCAGTTTAATGAGCTTGATGAATTAATCAAGAAGGTACAATCCATTTTTGTTTCATTCAAAGTCCCACAAAATTCATATGAAAAAGAACTAAAAAATGTAAATTCAAGAATCTCTCATCTAGACAGCAGTTTAACTCAAACACGGGTCACCAATTCTAACCTAACTAACCAATTAAGCAGGGTGTCTTCAAAGAGTGAGGAACGGAGGATGTGGATAGAGCTGAAGGAGTTGAGTTGATCAAATCCAAAGATGAAAACATTTACTTACAAAGAGACAATTTAAAACTTTTGAAATAAAGAAATGTGTTTTGTTTGATTGCTAAGCGTCTTTATTCTAACATCACTCAACTTCATCTTAACTGTGAAATAGGACAGAAAATTCATCACATGATTTTGCCCTTTCTTGAGTTTAAGGAAGATGAAATTGACGCAGAAGCATATAATTGCGAAAGTGTAGTTTCGTCTGATGATGTAAATCCGACGTATATGTATGGTCTAGACAAAATCGAATCTTTCATAATGTCTAAGGACCATAAGGACATGCTAAAAAATCTTTTGGATGAAAATGACAAACTGAAACTAAGGACCGAAACCATACAAAAGTTTGACTCATTGAATGCCAACTTGAGCTCAGAAAATAAAATTGATGTTGAAAATGCATCTGAGCTTAATGAGGATGATGATATGAGTGAAATTTCTGTAGAGGATGAAATTGACTGTTCTGAGTTTGTCAAAAGCAAACCCGAAAACCACAAAAATCTTATTTCAGAAAATTTTGTGGAGTTTGCTCGTTTGTCCCACCAAAAGTCCCCGATCCTTGAAGAAAAAGCTGTTGTATACCAAAAGGTAAGGACGACTCCAAATCAGGTATATAAGGTCACAGGAGTAACCGAACATCAGACAGCCGAACTCACAGCAATTGTAAATGAAGATAATGCTGATGGCTGTGATGAGTTCTTCTGGTCTGCCCCCATCGACAATGCTGATGAAACTGTTGGTCTATCGGAACGGACATCCTGGAAAACCAAAGGCAGATATGTGCCAGAGCCTTTGAACAAGCCTGATAACTTCGGCGTGCCAAGTACTAGTGGTACAAAAGACGTTCCTGAAGAGAAAGGAGTTCTTGCAGAAAAAGTCACTCCTTCAAGCGAAACATCATCAGTTCAGAGTGAACCGGCAGACAAGAAGCAAAAGCAAAAAAGCCAACATCCATCGACAGCCGAAGCAAGTAAAGAATCAGAAGCAGCAAAGGAATCAGAGATACAAGAAAAATCTCTCTGAACGAAAACATTTTTGGCGATCTCAAAACGCCCATTTCTCTTATCATGACAAAAATCCAACGTCAGAAAAAAAATGCTGTCAAGAAGCAAGAAAGTAATAACAACCGAAAGGAAAGGTTCGGTTCTGAGGATCACAATAACCGAAAGGAAAGGTTCGGTTCAGAGAACACCAGCTACCGAAAGCAAAAGTTTGGTTCCGAGAGTAAAAGCAATCAAGGTTCAAGGTTCTGTCCCACTAATAATAAAAAACAAAAGGGATACCGAGAACCTCAAGTCAAGCAAACTTCTCAGTCTAACTTCTCTCATTCTAATTCCTCTCAACCTCATTCTAAATCCAATTATGTACATACTCAAAATCCAAAATCTTCAACAGATTTGAAAGGAAAATCGAAGGTTTCCTCAGTCAAGACCAATCAAAAGCATTCCAATGTCCCAGTGCCTAAACCTGAATCCAAACCGACTGTAACAAATCCCAATAAAATTAAGGTTTTCACATTAAAAAGAAGATGAAACAACTTTAATAAAAAGAACATATCTTGTTGACATCTCTCTTACTATTCTTGTTCCTGTGAAAGGCTCACGTGGACCCAAGAAACTTTGGGTTCCTAAATCTGCTTAATTTTTCAGGTTATCAGTGACGAGCAGTTTGACGAAGAATGGTATATTGACAGTGGCTGCTCTCGTCACATGACAGGAAGGAAGGAAGAGCTGAGGGAATTTCAGTCTCTTTCAAACGGTGGAAATGTCAAGTTCGGAAACAACTCATTCGGCACAATAAAAGGCTATGGAATGATAACAAATGGTGATTTTACGATTAGGAAGGTCGCATACGTTGAAGGACTACAACACAACCTCATCAGTGTATCTCAGCTTGTTGGAGGTACCGGTCTCAAGGTCTTATTCGATGAAGAGTGTTCGGAAATAATTAAAAAGAAAACGAAAAGAGTAATTCTCAAATCGGAGCGCAAAGGCGAAATGTTTCCCCTGAACCTCAACCCCATCAAAGGGAATCCAGCTATATGCCTGTTATCCAAAGCACAATCTGACGAAAGCTGGCTGTGGCACCGAAGGCTCTCTCATCTCAACTTTAAGGATATCAACAAACTTGTCACTGGAGGTCATGTTCGAGGTCTTCCATTGCTCAAGTACAATCGAGAACATTTATGTGCTGCATGTGAAATGGGGAAGCAGAGTCGTCAAAGTCACCCATCAATTGTAAACACTAAAGTTGTTGAACCGCTAGAGTTAATTCACGTTGATTTGTGTGGTCCATCATCTATCGAAAGCATTGGCGGTAGCAAGTATATTCTTGTCATTGTTGATGACTTTTCGCGTTTTACATGGGTGTTCTTTCTGAAACACAAATCTGAAGTGACTCTCAAGCTAAAGATGTTTATCAAGCAGGTTGAAGTACAGCTGAAGAAAGTCGTTCGCAACATCAGGAGCGACAATGGTATGGAGTTCAAAAATAAAGAATTCGAAGAATTCTTGGCCAAAAAAGGAACCAGTCACAACTTCTCAGCTCCCTACACCCCTCAACAAAACGGGATTGTCGAAAGACGAAACCGATCCTTGTGTGAGGCGGCTCGAACCATGCTAAGTTTTGCTTCTTTACCTTTATATTTTTGGGCTGATGCTATTTCTGCAGCATGTTTTACGCAAAACATGTCATATCTCAATAAGCGATTCACTCTCACTCCTTATGAGATCATCAACAACAGGAAGCCAAATGTTAAATTTTTCCATGTATTCGGCTCACGATGTTTCATCTTCAATTCTAAAGAACATCGTAACAATTTCGATGTCAAAGCCGATGAAGGGATATTTATGGGCTATTCTCTCACTTCTAAAGCCTACAGGGTATTAAACAAGCGATCGAGGAAAATAGAAGAAACTTATTATGTGACTTTTGATGATAGCTATGTCAAAAAGCTAAAGGCCAACGAAGACACAGTTGGAGAAATCTTTTCTCAAACAGGCCAAGTCACAGCCTCGATCGCAAACCTATTTGAGAAGTTTGTCGAGTTATTCGATGAACCAGAGAGAGCTACTCTCTCGGAAGCCTGTGCAGTAGACAACAAAGTAGATCATCTGAAGCAACTCATCAAAGATGTTGCCGAGCAAATGAATGAAGGAGGATCAAGTTCTAACGAACCTCCACAGCACAATGCTTCAGTTGAGGGGGAGGACCATCTTCGTCATCACAGCCGAGCTCACATGTTGAGGGGGAGAACAGTTCTCAAGCTGCTACCGAACGCACAGCAGTACCCGAAAGTGCTACAACACCCGAAGGTGCTACAACACCCGAAGGTGGTACAACACCCGAAAGTGCTACAACACCCGAAGGTGCGTCAACACCTGAAAGCTCGACACCACTCGAAACCCCTGTAGCTCCGGAAACTCAAGACACACCTGAAAGCTTATCTGTTGAGGGGGAGAATGTCGATATGCTTTATGACGATGACAGTCAATCTGAGCTAGAAGAGATGGTAAATGTTGAATTGAATCCATCCTATGATCCAAATTACCCTCCTCTTGTCAAATGGACCAGAGATCATCCTGTTTCACAGGTGGTCGGTAATGTCTCTGAAAAGGTCCTGACCCGATCTCAACTGAAGGCAAAGCAAACTTCCTTATTTTCAAAAGTAGAGTTCTGTTTGTTTAACTCCTTCGTCTCAAAAGTTGAACCAAAGACAGTTAACACTGCTCTTGATCATTCCGATTGGGTTCAAGCTATGCAAGACGAACTTAATGAATTCGAAAGAAATAAAGTTTGGCGCCTCATTCCAACTCCTCCATATGCCTCGGTTGTTGGTCTCAAATGGGTCTTTAGAAATAAGCTGGACAAGGAAGGCAATGTGGTTAGAAACAAAGCTCATCTAGTGGTGAAAGGATACTGCCAGGAGGAAGGAATCGACTATGAGGAAACTTTTTCTCCTGTGGCTAGGCTGGAATCTGTTCGAGTATTTCTTGCCTATGCTGCACACAAGAACTTTAAGGTCTTCCAAATGGACATAAAGTGTGTATTTCTAAATGGAGAGCTCGAAGAAACGGTGTACGTGGAGCAACCTCCTGGATTCGTCAATGAAAAATATCCCAATCACTGTTATGTTCTAGACAAAGCGGTATATGGACTAAAACAAGCACCGAGGGCCTGGTATGAAACACTAACCAAGTTTTTAAAGATGTCCAAATTCAAACAAGGTTCGGTTGACCCAACCTTCTTTCGTAAGAAGGAAGGTAACCACCTTATGATTGTTCAAATCTATGTCGATGATATCATCTTTGGCTCAACGAATCCTAGCTTAACGGCTAAATTTTCAAAGTTGATGGAGACTAAATTTGAAATGTGCTCAATGGGTCCAATTAACTTTTTCCTTGGTTTAAATATTAGATAGGGACCCGAAGGCATCTTTATTAACCAGGAAGCTTACACAAAGACTCTCCTTGCAAAATTTGGCATGATGGGAGATTCAAAGGTTAAAGTTCCAATGGCGTTCGGCACCAAGCTCACTCCATCATTGGATAAGCCAGCAGTTGATATTATGCTATATCGCCAGATGATCGGTTCTCTTATGTATCTTACTGCTAGCAGGCCTGATATAATGTTCTCTGTTTGTTACTATGCTAGATTTCAGGCGAATCCACGTGAACCTCATATGCTTGCAGTGAAGAACATACTCCGTTATCTCAAGCGAACTACCTCTTTAGGCCTATGGTATCCATCCAACTCAGGCTTCTTCGTTCAAGCCTACTCAGATGCAGACCTTGGAGGTTTTGGACTAGACAGGAAAAGCACCACGGGAGGCTGTCAATTCCTTGACGGGAAGTTAGTTAGCTGGCAATCAAAGAAACAGACTTGTGTGTCTTTTTCTACAGCTGAAGCAGAATACATTGCAGCTGCCTCCTGTACTTCTCAAGTGATTTGGATCCAAAGTCAACTCCGGGACTATGGACTCAATATGAAAAAGATCCCACTATATTGTGACTCTAAAAGTGCAATTAGGATCTGTCATAACCCAGTACAACACTCCAAGACTAAGCACATAGCACTGAGGTATCACTTCATTAAGGATCATGTGGAAGATGGGAACGTCGAAATTCATTTTGTTCGAACCACTGATTAACTGGCTGACATCTTCACCAAAGCTCTTCCTGAAACTTCGTTCAACAAAATTCTACAAGGGCTAGGTATAATGGAATCGGAGTCAGTACCAAACATTACCTCTCAAACTCAAAAGTAAGAAGCGAAATAGACCGAACGTTCGGGTTCGGGTCTTGTACTAATGTACCGAAATGAGCCGAATGCTCGGGTTCGGTTGAATAATCTGTTTTTCGCTCATCAATCAAAGGTAGTTTTCTTGGTTGTAGATCTTATTATAATTGTTCCAAATGCATTTATCTTATTGTCAAAGTTATTCTCTTTTTAAAACCTATTTTCTTTGGCAACCGAAATATACCGAACGTTCGGGTTCGGTTCCAAAATTTTTCTCACCCGAAATAGACCGAAGGCTCGGGTTCGGTTCCAAAGTTTTTCACAACCGAAATAAACCGAACACTCGGGTTCGGTTCCAAATTTTTTTTCTCTGTATTTTTTTCTTTTGTCTTATTTTTTATTTCATTTTATTTTTATTATTATCAAAAATTCCAAAAATATTTTTTTATAAATTCAAAAACTCCAAAAATATTTCGTTCTTTATTTTCTTTTTTGGCTTTAATTTTATTTGTGTGTTCGTTTATGGGAAAATTGTTGAATTAGCTAAGTGTCCCTAGAAGCATGTTGTTGTATGTGTCCAAAGCCTCACCTGATTCTGAATAATAGCCTTAATGACTTGGTATACACAAACCTTGTCTTCCCAATTAGGTTATCATATTTATTCTAATCATGAGCTACCTAACTCTCTTCTCACATGAGATAAGAGTTTTCTGCTTGGTCCTATTTCTCACAGCAGAGGTACTTTGATTTCTTACACCATCTAAATTGCATTTCTCCATCACATTCGTTTCACAAACGTAACCCTTGCGACTCTCAGAAATTACCACTAAGGTTTATGGTTACGCAATTACTATGTTCATGATCTTAGTTTCGTGCCACTACGATCTAAGTGAAACCCAAAATTCAATACCCAATACAAATTGACGGTGATCAATTAATTTGCTCTAGTTTTCACTAATGCATTGACGGACGTACCTCCATGAAATCTCAAATTTTTCTTTTGTGTGATTCCTATGAAATTGTTAACACCAATAACATTTCTTCCCTTGGGATCCAGTTTTAAATTTTCATTGAGATTTTATATACATATTCCCTAGTCAAATTAAATTATCTCCAACCTACTTGTTCAATAGACTACACCGGTCTCACAAGTACTTCGTTCGCTTCCTATCTTATATCAAGATTAGGAAGTTTGAATCGAAGCGAAAGCCACCCTAATAAGCCTAGTTAAAAGAAGCCTTTCAACACTTCTTAATACGTGTTTGATCGTTATTCAACGGGAAACCACACAAACACTTTAAGGTCTCTCTTGACTTTAAAGGAAGAGATTCGTGCCCGGGATCATTTGTTTCGTGTCTTTATTGACATCACATATTTTCCCAAAAATATTGCTTTATTTCTTTTCTTTTACACCCTAAGCACGAAAATCTTTGATTTTCCTAAATTCAGGTTCTATTAATTATAAGGCATTTTACTTGGATTGGCGGTTGATTAAAGGCTGTGGTTGATTTTAATCCACGTGGGAGCATTTTTCAAAAGATGTCGTTACAATTTAAAGGGATAAGATGATGACATGCTGACTCAGGCAGGAGTCTAATCGATTTGATTTCAAACGGCGCTAAAAGGGAAAGCGTGCGAATCGGAACCGTTTCATCTCCAAAAGGCGCAAGAGGGGCGCGTGTGAATCTGAACTGTCTCGTCTCCAAACGGCGCCTAATGGGAAGGCATGTTATTAGGGACCTGACATTCTCTCTCATGCGTGATCATCGGCAACCCCAACTGTCACGCATCTGTCAACTCCGAAAATCCCTTCGATTTTCAATCGAAGATTTGGGCAGATCTTTCTCTCTCCTTAACCCCCAGTATAAAAGGCAACATATTCCTCCATTTACTTCTTTACTACAATTAATATTCCCAGAGAGCAAAAATTCCTTAATCCTTCCTTGTTCATCATCTTCTCCACTTTCTTCAAGCAATGGCAGATTCATCTTCCGTTCACGCAACATCCCACATTTTGCCCATTCGCCCACAACAAAGCCTAATCATCGATTTAACCCCTCATGCTTACGACGCCTTCATGTTCCCCATCATCAAGTGTCTGAAGTTTTCTCCGATCGCTCCTGCACTTACCAGGGCTGACACTGTTCCGATGGAGTTCTTGTCACAGATCTTTACGACCGCTCACTACGACAAGGTCGTTGACAGAATCTTTTTTGATGTCTTTGAGCACAAGGCATCAATTTCAAAGCAAAGGTTTTGCTCGCTGTTAGAGTTTGAACCTGATTCTTCGAGGGTTAACCCTGAAACGATTCCAATGGGTCACTTGTTCAACATGTTCTATAACATGGGTTATACGGAGGTGCTTTCTACGGTCACGAAGTTCAAGAAGTCGTGCCTACCTCCACAGTGGAATGGGATGTTCACTGTTCTCTTCAAGGGGTTATCCGAGAGAAGTGTTGGATTTGATGGTGCCAGCCATCTATTTCTCTCCATAATGTATGGTATCTACAATGGCATCAACATGGATTATGGATTTGTTCTATGGCAACAACTCATCCAGAGTCTCTCCTTTACCTCCAGACATTCAGAGATTTCATATGCTAGGTTCTGGACTCTTATCACGAAAGGGGTGATGGACAAGTACCACGTCCCCATTGTCGCTGGTGCTCCAATGTCTTCGATCGGTATCTTCCATACCATGAAGATCATTGTGTCGGATGCTTCCAAATTTCCGTTCAACGGGTCTATTCCGGAAACGATGTATGGTGATGTTCCGGCTGACAGCAGGATCATTCAGACGTATAAAGAGTTCAGACGTTTTGGTCCGAGGGATCTTACTCCAGAAATGCTGAAATCCATTCATGATGCCGACAAGCCTCCTCCAAGAGGCAAGAAGGCTGATAAGGGAAAACAAGTGGCCAAGGGGGCGAAAGGTCCGTCTCCAAAGAAGAGGAAACCCACCAGAGCTGCTCAGTCTCCACAGCAAAAGAGGAGAAAAACCCAACCGCGACGAAAGTTAATTATCGCTTCCTCCTCAAGCGAGTCTGAAGGTGAGAGTTCAGATTCTGATGACTCTCCACATGGCAACACTACACCCAGATCTCCTACCCCAGAAGTTCATGCATCTACTTCTCCAATTTCCTCTCCTCCTAAAACCATTCCTATTTCTATTCCCCCCATAACTTCCACTACTTCAATACCACCCACTTCCATCCCAATACCAACACCAATATTCACCGACGCAACCACAACATCCACTGCAGATATTAGAGCCAGCGTATCTGATACGGGGGTTCATACTGATGCACCCGAAACCACAAAAGCACCCGAACCTACACCAACACCCGAAACAACCCAACCCGAACCTACCCATACTACTACACCACCAGCTTCACCACCACCACCTTCTCCTAGTCATGCTTCAGAGGGAGAAGAACCACTCCTTGGCGGGGAAGATATGATGTTTGACTCGGTCTACTATAGTCCGTTTCAAGTACAAAGTGATGACGATGACGACGCTCCTGTCACAAAAAGACATCTCAAGGAGCTCCATGACAAGATTGACTTGCTCATCGCCTCCTCTTCCACTTCTCAGTCATCCCTTTCTAAAGATGCAGTTCAGAAGATTGTTGACGCCTTCTCTAAAGCTCAGCAAGATTCCATTGCTTCTGCAACCTCCTCCATAGATGCCTCAACAAAAGCCTGTCAGGCTGCGACCGAAAAAGTCGATAAACTATTTTCTGATGCCTCTTCCCTATTAAAGTCTTTACAGGAGAGTGCAAATGCTACCAAGATTACATTGGAACCTATTGTTCACTAGCTGGCAACGTCAGTCTCCACTGAGTTAAAGTCCTTCGCTTCTTTTCGTCAAATGCTTTCAGACGACAACTCAGCCTTTCGCACAACCATTGACGAGCGTCTCTCGAACCTACAAGAAGATTTGGCTGCCGAGAACTCTCTTCTGGATGTTCTTGCCAGGAAGACCACTGCTCTGAAGGTCAAGAGCTTTCAACTCTCCAACTCTCAACAGGAGATTAACTCTCTTCGGTCCGAAAGGGAGGTGATAAAGTCGTGTGTTTCGGATGTCCACTCTGCCATCTCCAACATCCTCGAAGCACATGATCCTATACTTAACTATACTGTGAGGCGTGACCTTGCAGAGAAGCTCGCTCCTGCCCTTGCCCTGCTCAGAAAACTCGAAGGGCTACTTGATTTCGTGTCCATTCCGAAACAAGGGGGAGAGAAGGAATCAATGTCTCAATCACCTCCTACCTCAAAGGCAACTCACACAACCGAACCTCCTCCAGTAGGCCAAGCCTCCGGTTCTGGTGTGAAAGACAAAGGCAAAAAGATTGCTGAGGAGAATGAAGATGAAGATAAAGAAACAATCGCCGACTTGTTGAAGCGTAAAAGTCGACGCAGTGAGGCTGATATCAGTGCTCGTGTGGCATGAGAGGCTGAAGAAGCCGAACGTAAACAGAAGGAAGCCCACGACTTTCTTGAGAGTAGGAAAACTCTTTTTCCTGCCTGGACTCTCGAGAGGATGATAAAAGAAGCCATTGACACACCGAGTATCTTGTGGCTGGAACCTGTAATCTCTCTTGATTGTTCCAACACTGTCGACTCACAGTTCGACATGCCACTGACCCGAAAGGCGTTCATCTTTCATGCCTTCTCCAACGTTGCAAAGTTCCCTCATCCTCATCCACAGGTTGATCGAGACTTAATCAATTTTTATCTGAAGGCTGCTCAACCTCAGTATCAGACTTGGAGCGCTCAGAAAATTGTCAACGTTCGGGTCTTGAAGTCGTATAGTGAAGAGAACTTCATCAACATTCGGTTCAAGGTACTTCTGGGATCTGCCAAAACCGAACATGCTATTTCCCTTGCAGATCTTCCCAACCTTAATCCCCATGATTGGATTATCTTGCACAACATCCTACTCACCAACGAAGCTGAATACGGTCCGATCATCGATCATTTCAAGAGGATGCTCATGTGCTACATCATGGAAGTTGCACTGATGGATCAGGAGATTGCAAGCGTATTTAAGAAGAAACCTACAATATCTCCTGTTGGCTCTGCCAGTGATCTCAACCAAATGCAGATGGGTAAAATTGACTCGAGAAGGAATTCAGTCATGTTCACCAGGAACGAAGGATAGAAATGTCTTTTCACCTTGGCTGACAAACACCTCTACACCACTGCTTGTTTAGAGCATGTTTTGGGGATCATCCACAGATGCAAGCAGAACACAGTGGATGATGTCAAGTACTTTGATGACATGATTCAATGGTACATTCGGTTCAGACAGACTATTCTCGCGCTAATCTCTCGTCTGTTTGATACTACGAAGAAAGTTCCCGCTGCTGGCCCAAGCAAGAAGAAGAAGTAGTCTCGCTCCAATTTTACGCAAAGGGGGAGATTGTTGGGTCGCGTTTTGTATAATATGTTGCGTCTATTGGGCTCATTAGCTAGTCCATTTTTGTATCTCCGGTATGGGCTTATCCATCCGTGAGTTTAGTAGGGTTGAATATATATATATATATATATATATATATATATATATATATATATATATATATATATAGGTGCTTGCATGCATCTTAGGTTAACGATAGAATAGAACAATCAGAGTATTATTCAGAAGTTTATTATTATCGTTCTTGTAACCCTAAATCCTCTACAGCGGAAGTTCTTAGTCGAGCTCTGCTGAGGATTGTTTGATCTAATCATTCGACATATTTTGATCCACTCTTGTCTTATTTATTGTTTTGTGTTCATCGCAATACCTGTTACAAAGATCTAATTGATCTTCACGTTTGTTATTATAACTTATCAGTTTGATTGCGCCCACACCATTAAGTTGTGGTGTCCTAGGAGGTGTCAACTGTGAGATAATCCCACATTCCTTAAGATAGTCGAGGAACTCTGTACTAAGATACTCACCACCACGATCGGATTGAAGCATCTTAATGTTCCTGCCCAACTGATTCTCCACTTCTTGCTTAAACTCTTTGAATTTTTCAAAGGTTTCTGACTTATGCTTGATTAAGTAGACATATTTATATCTACTAAAATCATCAGTAAAAGTCACATAGAAGCGATTAGCATCTCTTGTAGCGGTTCTGAAGGGTCCACACACATCTTTGTGTATGAGGTCCAAAAAACCTTCACTCCTAGCACAAGTGCCAGTAAAAGGTGTCTTTGTCATTTTACCTAGCAAACAAGATTCATAACTATCATCCAACTTTAGGTCAAATGACTCCAAGACTCCATCCTTTTGGAGTTGGCCTACGCGTTTCTTGCTTACATGTCCAAGACGACAATGCCATAAAGATGCTTTATCTAAGCTAGTGGAAGAGTCAATACACAATACATTATTTCCTAGGTTATCTACAACAGATACAGTTTCATACACACCATCACAAGGTAATGCTTTAAAATGAAGAACATTATTAAAGAAAGCATCAATACCACCATTATTATTATCAAAATAAAAGGTAAAACCTTGTTTATACAATGCATGAAAGGAAATAACATTTCTTTCCATTTCTGGTGAATAATAACATTTATTCAAATCTAATCTAAACCCACTATTTAGCAATAAGGAATAAACTCCTATCTTGGCGATAGGTGAAGCTTTCCTGTTCCCCATGATCAAGTTTATCTTTCCATGCTCCACATTCTCACTTCTTTTTAGTCCCTACAAGTCAGAACATATGTGAATTCCACAACCTATATCAAGGACCCAAGACTTAGAATGAGGTGAGTTATTAGACAATATAGTGTATATACCTGCATGGTTGGGTTTTACTTTCCCATCCTTCACATCTTGCTGGTACTTTGGGTAGTTTCGCTTCCAGTGCGACTTTTCATGGCAATAGAAGCATTCAGCCTAATTAGGGTTAGCAGAAGGAGTGACAAAACCTTTCTTGATTTTGCTTGAAGAGGAGCCTTCAAGGGTCTTACCCTTGGTACCCTTAGAAGGGTTCTATCTCTTCTTCCCTTTGCCATGCCCGATTGCCAAGACATTGGCCACAGTTGGAGTAGGAGGAGTAGGAACACCTGACTTGCCTTTAAGACTACTTGTTGCATTCTTTAAAAGCCCTTGAAGTTTACTAAGTGTAACTTCTTCCTTGTTCATGTCGTATGTCATTCTAAATTGATCATAACATGAAGGTAAGGAGTGCAAAGTGATATCTATTTCCAACTCCTTAGGAAAGTCAACATTTAGTTTCTTCAAACGATCCACAAACCTTTGCATTTTCTGCATGTGGGCCGTGATGGTTTCACCATCCTTCATTCGGGTAGTTATCATGGAGGAGATAATTTCATACCTTTCTTGATGAGCACTTTGATGGTAGCGGTCCATCAAATCCATGTACATCTCAAAAGGGTAGTGGTCCTCATAGGACTTTTGGAGCTCAGCTGTCATAGTGGCCATCATGATGCATGCTACCATAGAAGCATCCCTTTCATGTGCCTGAAATACAGCAATCTCCTCTAGAGTAGCAGTTGACTCATCAATCTCCCTTAGCTCCTTATCAAGGACATATTCTTTGTCCTCATAACGAGTGACCATCCTGATGTTTCTGATCCAATCCATAAAGTTGGATCCATCAAAGATGACTCTCCCATAAAGATTCATGAGAGAGAAGGAGCCAGTAGGGTTTGAGCTAGAAGCATTGTTATTGGAAGACATCTGAAAAGAAGAAAGAATATATTAGATTATATGTAAAGATAGTCCTTAATAATACACCCAAATGTAATATTAAGGCTAGGACCCAACACAATATTTTATAACTTAGAAGAGGGATGTTGTAATCTAAGCTATAAGATATTTGAAGGTAGGTGAATGACGATTCACCAATTTCCACCATGAAAAATGAAATATTTAATTAGTTTTTACTTGGTTTAGAAACTCCTAGATTCTTTGAGACTCATTGAACTTTTCAATGGCATGTTTCAATCTCGAGTGTGCCCTTCAAGTTTTGTGACTGGGATGCCGAGGATCATAAAACAAGGTGTGAAGTAACCATGCAAATTACTTGGTACCCTTAATGTACTACCCCTCAATCGATGTGTCGGTTAACCATACATGCTCCACCGATACTATGATAAAAACTAAGTCACCCGTTGCCTACCTTGATAAGTTCAGGTTAGTGTGCCGGTTAACCACACATGCTCCACTAATGACTTAATCAAAGTGCAAAGTGTAATTTCATGGATTAGCACCTTATTCACCTTTTCGGCTAACGACCCTCTACCGATCAAGGAAGCGGTGGGTGAGAATGGACACCCATTAAGTTGCCATTTTATAGGCAACAACCTTATACCCCCCCTTATAGGCCGGCTTCGTGAATGAGGCCTACTAATGGTAAGAAGACTTTGTTCTTATACATACATATACATATATATATATATATATATATATATATATATATATATATATATATATATATATATTAACTTATAATATTATAAAGTATAAGGGCTGAATTTTAATAATTAAAATTCTAAGAGTTGGAACTAAAGTTTTAATATGACTTTACTTGTTCCAAAACATGAGGGAAAGTTTTGTAAACTTTCAAAACTTTACATTTCTCATAACTTATGAGTTAATTGAGTATTAAAATGAAGACTCTTCATTTTTATAACTCATGTGTTCTTATAATGGTTTTTAATTAAAGTGTGACCTTTGGTTTTCCATAACTTGAGAACAAGTTATGGACTCCATTAAAACACATAATGATCAAGAATTAAACTACTAAGGAGGTTACAACTAATTCCTATGATCATCTAATCTCATAAGTTCGAGAACATGATTATCAATAATTTCAAGGATCATAAATAACTTATATAAAACTTGTAATTTTTTATAATAGCCATTGTAAATGGATTAGCATAAACATTCCACGGTTACACCATCTAAAACAAGTTTTATAACACCAAAACAGTTTAGGGTAATGTTTCTAGTCCATTTCCAGCAGCAAAACTCGAAAATCTAGACACTGTAGTCTTTACTCGTCGAGTGCATGAACATACTCGACAATTAGCATGCATTTCTTCATGGACTCGTCGAGTCCCCCCATGGACTCGGCGAGTTCATACGAGCAGTGAACAAAAAATTCATTTTCCAAGCTATTTGCATCAAGTATCAAGTAAAGAAGCCTAGGCTCTTATACCATTGATGGGTTTTGAGCATTCTAACACTCCTATGGTGTACATGAAACCCTAGAAACCTTGGATCTATGTTTGACTAAGATACATGCAAATAATTATTTTTGCAAGGTTCTTATCCTAACTAGCATGGCATGGGGTACTTGAATCAAATAAAGCTAGTAGAATTACTTACCTTGTAGTAGTAGTTGATTGCTTGTAGTTTGAGAGCCTAGCACCAATAATGTGGATGCCTCAAATGGAAGTCACAAACCACCACAAACTTGGAAACTTGAGAGAATAGTCACAACCTTCTTGAAATCGGCCCTCTTAGTTTACACACATCCACTAGTACAATTTCAAGAACCTAAGCCTCCTTTATATAGTGTGGTGGATTAGGGTTACATCCATGTAAACCCTAATACCCATGTCTTTTCATTTCCATGAGATCCATGGGTTAAAGCTCCATGGAGTATCTATGGACTTTCCATGCAAGCCTAGCCCATTCCAAATAAGCATTAGCCCACACTATATAAATACAAGAGCCCATATTTAATTAGTCATACTTTTGATCTCTAAATTAATTCTAAATTAATTATAGATCAAAACTAATTAAATAATATGATTTTATATTAATATATTAGAACTTATAATATATTAATAAATCATACCTTATCCTATTCTCAAAAGATTATCCATAAATTGTTCGGGTGAAGTGCAACCCAAATGGACCATGTCGGGTCGGGTCAAGTACATACCAAATATAGTTATGGACTTGGACACTATATCCAACAGTTTGAAGCGATAGAAGATTCTGAGGTTCGTATCTGGTTTGTCGTTATGAGCGACGAGAGTTTTGTTAGTCGGTCGATTAAAGCGAAAGGTTATTTTGGTAGTACTCATGATTAGTATGGTGAGGACCAAGCCAACCCATGTCGGATGACAACGTCGGAACTTCTTATTGACACATGAGTTAAGTTGATTTGGAAGGAGTGTTTGCTAGAGTGATAGTGCATCCTATGTGTACTTTCTAGTGCTTTCAGTTTTATCTTTGTTATTGCTACTGCGAATATTAAGTACCATGCTAAGCGAGGACTAGCAGTAAAGGTTCTTAGTTCTTATATGAATGTCGTGATTGTTCAGACGAGAGAGAGTAATTTAGTTACTTTTTAATTGGTACCAGTATTAGTAAAATTTTAAGTTGTTAAAAATTTTTGTTTGGGAACGTACCAAAAATCCAGAAGGGTTCCTTGTTGTCTTGACTTGTCCTATTGTTAAACTCCTTCCGCTCCTCCGTCATTCCTCTCTGATGGACAATCTCTCTTGAAATGTCCCGTTGCACCGCATAGATGGCATACTGGGCTCACACCGGCCTTGGTGGATGAAGCGATGTGTCGGGTAGGAGTTCTACATAAATTAGCGGTGTGCCCCTTCCTGTTGCAACTCTTACAATGAATCTCTCGGCAGACTCCCTTGTGATGGAAGTTACACTTGTCACAATTAGAAAGTGTTCCAGCATATCATCTGGCTAGTGTTGGAGTGGCAGATGTTGTGACTACAGAGGATGACATAGTTTGTTATCTCTTGGTAGGACCTTGAGTAGAACTGATCCCCTTCTTTTTCCAAAATTTTATCTTCTTGTTCTTAGGCATGTAGTCTGGGGTGTCCTTATCGACAGACGCTCGTCGGTGCCCTTGATTGTTACTACGTTTAGAATTTTTGATACTGCTTCCGCTTCCTCTGGTGTTGTTAGCATTAAGCTATTCCATGACGGCTATCACAGTGGCTATGACCACGGCATGGAAAGGGGCAGAGTCTATCTATAGAATCAGTGTTTCGCCAGCTTGTTTGTTACTTCCATGTGAAGTCATGATTCTGTTGCATGGCAAGAAACAAGCTTATGAGTAACGATGGTCGTTGCTAGCTGTATTCTATCAATTTATATACACATATATAAATTCCGTGTTCTGCTGAACTATTCTCAACGTTTCTGTCAACATTCCTGAGATGTGTTTATGGTAGTGTGTAGAAGTAGGTATTGTACGAGTGTTATGTTCGCCCATCCTAGTACTTCTCTAGCCCAAGAATGCTTAGTTACGGAGTACTGATGGGATCTTGTGTATTAGTGTTGGTATGATCGCACCCCATGGGTCTACGGGGAGGTATTTTTCTACTATACGTCTTTTAAAGATGAAACTGTGATACGTCCTTAGTATTGTTTACAAGTCAAGGGTTATTTCAACCTAAGTTATCTTAGTTCTGAGTGCATCATGTTTCGACTTTATAGTGTTTTGAAAACAATTCATAACAGAGGTCTATGCAAAATAAACTTATGAATTCCTAGTAGTGACTATCCTTAATTGAAATTTTGTGACCTGATTTACTGTTACTAGTTGCAATGAAAGAGGCGATAAGCCTAACACATAATGTGAGTTGTGTAATCACTAACTCACTAGGTTATATTAGTTTATCAATTATTAGTATGACATGTAAGGTGCTTTTCTACCTCGCATGCCTCGCGAGTGGTTCCCTCTGCTCTTTGTCCTTGCTATGATTGTTCTAGTTTTAGCTGTAAAGTTTTGTTGTCTCATTGCATTACTAGTGTTCTTGTTCTTGTAGATTGTTTGAGTCCTAGCTCTGTCATGCTTCGGGTTTTGTTACTGAATTCCATTACTTCATAATGAAGAATTTGAACCTGAATGTCCAAGCGAGCTTCACATGTATGCTTTTGATAGGGTAAGGGTCCTCAATGATTTCTCTAGTTGTATATAACCAAGATCAAATAGACCTTTGAATAAGTGATCCTACTCTAAGACCACAACCAAACAAGGAACACGAAGTAGAGCGAAGATCATAAATTCTAAATCTATAAAATCTCAGTTATATATAACTCGAGGAGCATACACTCCGAAATTATAGACCTGGAAGTAAGTTTTCACATAAGTCAGTTATAGCGCCTAAAATACTCATATAGTATTTTAATTATATGCCTGATTCTAAAGTTTCGTGGTACATGAACTTGGTAAGATTTTAGGCTTATTGTTATCTTATAGTATTCTAAACTACACCTGCACTATTCTAACTTTATGTTTCATTCCAGAGACTCTTTGTATATTTGGTTGGTAAGTTTTAGACTTGTCGCAACACCACAGTCACTCCCAAACACATGTTGGTCATATCTCAAATAAATATAGTTGATCAGGTTATATTTATCCCAAATATGACTACGTAACTATACAGGTTTAACCGTAGTGTCCAACTCATCCTAAATACTTTTATATAGTTCTTACTATGATATTGTTTCGTGTGTGTGTGTGTATGTATATATATATATATATATATATATATATATATATATATATATATATATGCATGTATGTATACTTCTCATTAAACACTTATATTTTTAAAAGTATACTTTTAGTCAGAGCACCACGGACCCATTGTATTTATCATTGTATATCTTTTATCATTTGATATACTTAGTTCACTATAAACAATGCTCTGATACCAATCTGTTACACCCCCAAACCGGAATGACGGAAAAGTTTGGGGGCGGAGGACGTTATGTACAATATCATAACAATTGTATAATAGTAAAACAAGCAACAACATCCATTGTATATAAGATATAGTTAATACATGTGTGCTCTTAAAATTGCTTGTATGACACCAAAAATATATAGCAAAATAAAAGAAGAGTCTTGAATAGGCTCCGTCTTCTCAAAAACCTAGGTAAGTGTACCTGTCCACAGGTTCCTTGAGAATACAAGTTATTTTGAAAAGAAAGTATCAACATTTAAGTTGGTGAGTTCATAAGCATTGGAAGTTTATATATTTTCCATGAAAATGTTAGTATGTTCTCTAGAAAATCCCATATTTTCTCTATTTAAATGAAAAGCAGTCTTAGGCCTTAAGACCAAAATTTTTGTATTTTATTTTACTCTGAAATAGTGTGAGTGTGCGTTTTCCATAATGTATGTTTTCTTTGATAGAAATTAGTGTATTGCACTTGTATGAACTCTATAGTGTGATAGTTCTGGAAAATAATGATAGGTAGTCCTATTACTTAAAATAAAACCACTGAAGTAATGTTTGTTTTGTAAAACGAATTTTTTTATTTAATGCTTAATGTGAATGAGATTATAACCATGCTAAATTGACTAGTATACTACACGATGTTCTTCAGGTGTTGAAAAAGTTACCACATTTGTCACTCGTAGACCTTCCGGTCCCAACTGTAGCTAACAGTCAATGTGCGGGATTGTCAGTCCCTTATAGATCTATAAACAAATTCACGCTTTCCCTCCAGGAGACTCTGTTATAAAACATGACTTAGCAAGGATCTTACTAAGTACCGTGAATTAGTATCTCACATTCTAGTATTAACTCGTTTACATATAGTATGTATATGTTCTCTTCTTCTTGTAAATGAATAATGTACTTGTACTGAAAGGTAATTTGTACTTATGTAATGTATTATTGAACTAGATAATAGTGTGAATGGATCTCAAAACTATACCTATTATAGTTTCCAGATGTTATGTTTGTACGAAAATGATTGACAATCTTATTGAAATACGTTTAATACTCATATATATACTTGGCTTGTATAATTAAGGTTTAATTGATAGTCGGACAGGTGATCCTACCCTAAGCCCACAACCAAACAAGGAACAGGAGTCAAGGCAAGAGTAATAGTCATATGTCTGTTATATCCTAATTCTACATAAAGATATATATATATATATATATATATATATATATATATATATATATATATATATATATATATATATATATATGAATATAGTTTGATAAAAACAACAATTTAAGAGTTTGAAAAACAGTTTAAAATGGTTTGATAAGTTTATAAAAGCATTAAGTGTCCCAAAAGTGATTTGTAATCGCATGTAAGTATTAACGCAACTATCTTGTGCTTTTTTCTTATATTCTCCCCCTAAAAGAATTTAAAATGGTAAAACATAGGGGTATGAACTCACCTTTTATGTGAGTTCTCGGTTGGTTGCGTTGTGGTCGCGGATCTCCGGGCTAGAATAAGTATAAATTACCCATTTCTTAATTTATATTAACACCATATCGAGTATAAATTAGATAATCTAATGAAGTTTAAAGTGTTTAAACAGCACTTAATTATTGTAAGAAGACTTATAATAATCCTTAGAATAGTGTGTGGGTGTTATTCGTGTTCTTGGTGAAAACTAATGATTTTGAGTGTTTTCGGTGTGAACTAAGAAGATTGGTTAGTGTTTTTGGTTGATATCAAGAACACTTGATGAATTGAGTATAATCCTATGAAGATTCGTGCATATTTTGGATGAAAATCAAGAGAAAAGATGGTGATTTCGGTTGTATTATTGAGAGAAAATAGAATGATTTTCGGTTGAAGAGTGTAAGAATGAGGGTATATTTTCTGTTATATATATATATATATATATATATATATATATATATATATATATATATATATATATATATATATATATATATATATATATGGGTGAAAATATGTGGCAGTTTTGTTAAATAAATATCTATATATTTTAGACTTCTCTGCCAAAAAGGGAAACCCACCGAGCAGGTTTTCTGTTGGGAAGGGCTTTCGGTCTCGCACGTTTGAGGTCTGAGGTTCTTGCTTGTAAACGGTTTGCGCTGCAAGGAGAATAAAGGAAATAAGAAGGTTTTCGGTTGAAAACCATTTCGGTGTTGAAAACCATTTCGGTCCGAGGAGAAAGGCCAATCCGAGGGTTTTCGGTGTATGCAAGAATCCTCGGTTTTTGGGTGGTTTAACTTCTAAATTCTACAACACCTTTACTAATAGGTTTACTAGATATGTTTGACCTTTGTTGATTTTGGTTGACTTTTACAAGATTGAAAATAACGGGTTGTCACATAACATAGTTTATATTGAAATATTCTAAAACATATAATGCTAGAATATTATTATACACATTATATTTTTACGAACCCTAGAATATTAAAATATTTCACTAAAAAATATTAGTCGTACAGTCTCAAGAAACTAGATACGCCTATATATATATATATATATATATATATATATATATATATATATATGTATATATATATATATATATATATATATATGTATATATATATATATATATATATATATATATATATATATATATATATCAAGGTTGTAAAAAAAATTTCATGTTAGGTCGTCGGTGGAGTGAAGTTAAGTGATTAATCGACTAAGTGGGGAGCTTAAATTGTCAATTCGTTGAGACCTAGTCGGGATTTTTACAACACTGGTATATATATATATATATATATATATATATATATATATATATATCATTGTTGTAAAAAATGCTTCATGTTAGCTAGTTAGTGGTGTGAGATTAAATGATTAATCGACTAAGCGGGGGATTAATCAGGGACCTTAAACTGGTAATTCATTGAATTTTGAAAAATGTAAATATGACTAATATCATCACAAAGTTTATAAATACTACCAATATCACAACAAATTAGGTTAATATGATTAGTACAACATTAATCATTTCTTAAATAGTTTTTGTGCATATACAACTTTTTCTTAGTGTTCAAAATTTATCGTTTACTTCTGCTTCACTCATTTTGTAGGTAGGGATTAATTGCTAGGCACATTTTAGTCATTAGATTACTTCCTATGGAATAATCAAAGATTAACTGAGACCTAGTCGAGATTTTACTACACTGATATATATATATATATATATATATATATATATATATATATATATATATATATATATATATATTTGTTTATTTATTTATTTAATAATTTGCTACTTCGTTTAGTTTAGTCATTGATATCTTAAAGAAGCTGGTAAAGTAAAGACATGCACTCAACATTGAATGGTATTGACTTGTAACATCCCAAAAATTTGCAATATATTTGAACTTTTAGAAACAATATAAGTATATTCAAAACCATGACTTTTATTCAAAATAAGTTTCAAAACCATAATCTCAAGACCAAGAAATTTCAAAAACCATTTGTTAGTTATAAATTCCAAAAATCAAGAAACATAATCCATGGTAATATGAAAACTCAATTGATATATCTCGAGCCAATGTGTATTGTAATGCCCTACCATATTGAGTACCTGCTGATCCTGAAATAATAGTTTTAAGGAGAAAAGAGGTAATCACAAAGCTTAGTGAACTTCACACATATATAGTATGATATCATAAATGTTCTACTCCTAATACACATATAACAACAATAGCAGCCACAAAACCATGTATCCATGTCTAAGAACTTATCAGTAACAAAATACACCTACTAGGACACATTGACTATGCCCGATCCTCCTTGCTCAGTATGTCGAGCCCTTAGGACACATTGTCTTAGCCCAATCCCCCGAAGCCGAAGCCATTGGATTACATTAGCTACGCCTGATCCCTCTTGCTTATTTCATTAAGCCCTTGGAACTCATTAGCGACGCCTGATCCCCCGCTCAGATACGTCGAACCCCCTATATGTATTCCTGAGTATGTGAGGGAATACCATACTCCCACTAGACACTTACCCAACCTAGTGCTACCCGCAAAAAATCCTATAACACATACAAGCTAAATCAAAGAATGCATAACATCACACAATGTAGTGAGAAACTCACCTCTACTAACAGATTAAACCTCCGACTATAGCCTGTAACCCACTCACACCAAGTCTGAAACATCCCAAAAATACGACCCAAATTTGTTTTTTCAATATTTCTAAAAACCACATCATCGAATGTCATATATAATAAGAACCATGGAATGATTAACTCAAAAGTCATAGTAACTATGTCAAAAGAAAACTGTATCAATCATATCAAAATATCTGAATAAAACTCCCAGGATAAAACTAAAGTTGTGGTGTGTGCGATGCCATCAACCCGAGCTCTTCCTTTTGCTAGCGGGAGTACCCGAAACCAAAACTGAAACTGTAAGCACGAAGCTTAGTGAGCTCCCCCAAACTACCACCTACCATACAATAACATATAAACAACTATTGGGCCTTGCCCACTGCATCGGACCGAAGTCCGGAACTAACCAGGGCCTTGCTCTCTGTATCGGACCGAAGTCCGGAAACTACATCAGACCGATGTCCGGAACTGACTGGGACCCCGTCCCCTACATCGTACCGAAGTCCGGAACTAACTGCATCGGATTGTAGTCCGGAACTGACTGGTACCTTGTCCCCTGCATCGGACCGAAGTCCAGAAACTTATTGAACAAAGCATAGCATAAACATATCAACTAACATGAACACACATACTGCATACTGCATCGGACCGAAGTCCGGAGCACATAACACAAGGACATGATTGAATCACAAAGATGTCAAGCACACTGAACTACTATATCGTACTGAATTTCGGTACTACGGCTAACTAGACAGGCCGGCATTGTGGCCGTAGACCCGTTCCTACTGGAAGGAAAACTCACCTCGCAACGCTGGCTGCTGGGATGCTAGATCTGAAACTGTCTGACTGCTGCTCCAGAACTCCTCGGCTAAAAATACCATAAACACTAAATCAAATACTGATAACTAATCTCAGGGTAAAATGACTATTTACCCCTGGAAAAGTCAACTTCCAAGTCAAAGTCAACTTTCAGTTAACCAGATTCGCCAAGTTGGACCACCAACTCGCTGAGTCCCCATCATCCATTCTAATCCTCTACTCGCTTCTACTCGTCAAGTTTGGCAAAGACTTGATGGGTTCTTCTTCGATACTAACATCGAGTCTAATCTTCATCCGACTCGCCGAGTTATATGAACAACTCGTCGAGTTCCCTTTCAACAGAAGAACACTCCCAGTCTTTGACTCGCCGAGTCGTATGAACAACTCGTCGAGTCCGACTGCTTCCAGATCCAAGTCTTAACTCATTGAGTCATTACTCTACTCACTGATTCACCCTAAACTCTCAAATTGGGGAAAAACCGAGGAGTCGCGACTCGACTCGCCGATTCGGAAGAACAACTCGCCGAGTCCCAAGCATGCCATTATTGTACAGTCGATTTTTCTCGATTCCAAAGTATCCAATTCATAGATCTAGGTTCCTAGGACTGGTTTCACACGTAAAGTTTCTAACTTTACGTCCATGCCTGCTCATAATAAGCTAAAATGCCCAATAAGGAGCTAAAAGAGGAGATCTAGGTTTGGAATGGGTGCTTAGCTCAATAAAGGTGGCAACCTTGAGCTTAAGGAGTCCTGAAATGCTTAGATCTGAAACCCATTCGTCTTAACTACCCATAAATCGACCTCAGAAATTGCCAACTCAAGGTTGCACAAAAATATAGAAATTTGTCATATAAGATTTAGCACAGCCCATGCCTGGCCATCGCAGATCATACACCAGAATATACCACTCAGAAATTGCCAACTCAAGGTTGTACGGATCGTGCTTGGGAAGCACGACCGGTGCCAAATCTTTTTTTTTTTTTTGACATTTTAAGGGCCAAAAATTCATTCCAAGCTTTTTTATTTAATTATCTAGCATCCTCAGGCATGTTTAGCTCAAGTTAAGCTCCAATGCTCCATTCTTACACCCAAAGTCCAATTCCACATCAAAATCCCTAAAAAATACGCTAAAATATAAGTAGTGCGAGCATTCTTATGGACAACATGCATTGTTCAAATTATACTAAAAAAACATGGTTACAAATGCCAAAAAGGCGATACGAAATCAGATTAAATATAACCAACATTATGCATAAAAATGCATCTAATAGGGACCACACAAAAAATGGGATAAGAATCTGCAAAATGCATAGGAAAGGCTAAGTACAAGATTCGAGTACATGCAATGGGAGAATTTAGACGAAGATGAAGATAATGTGGATGGAATGGGAAACGGCAAAGGGTTGAAGTTACGATTTATGAAATTTGAAATAATTACATTTTACTTAATACAATTTTTACTTTTATGTTGATTACTAAATCACAGTGTACATTTTTTTTAATTATATATGGTACTTCGTATCGGACTAACTGATGCAAAGTTCTGCATTCCTGATTTGTGTTACAGATGAAACTATCCCCCCTCGTACCGAAAACAAAAAATTACTTATTGATAGTGTCATATTTGTACATATATTTATGCATTATTTTAATATATTTGAGTTATATTTTGGTAAAATGCAAAGATATTTGGTACTTATAATGTATCAATTCTATTTTGCAGCCAAAGTGGACATCCCAAAAAAAAGAAGAAAATTGAAGAAAGCTGGAAACTTAGAGCTTGGAGCTTACATTGAGAGAATAAGAGATAAGGAAATTGATCATATTGAAGTTTCCACGACATGGGCAATTTCATCCCACAATGTAGCATTCATAATCTTCTAGATTCAAGCATGCAGATGTTTTTCACGACATGACTACGTGTCAATCATAGAATCTTCTCCGGACTTGCATGGA
The DNA here is from genome assembly GCF_002870075.4 of Lactuca sativa. NCBI lineage: Eukaryota > Viridiplantae > Streptophyta > Magnoliopsida > Asterales > Asteraceae > Lactuca > Lactuca sativa. The sequence goes on from NC_056630.2 coordinate 255,940,352, forward strand.
AGACTCGACGCACACAGGATTAATATGTTTCCCAGGATGAGACGCTCATATCGTTATGGCGTGGCAACCAATTTTAATGCAAGTAGATATTTCAGACTTTAGGTCAAAATCAAAAGACATTTGGCAGAGAGCTGCGACTGAAAAGCGACTAAAACCCTTCTAAAACCATCGGAAGGAAGAATAAGCTTATAGATCAATAGTTTAAGTGATTAGAGCAAGAATACCATATAATTCATTCGGTTTGCCTAGACTTAATCATGTTTAACCTATCTTTCTATTTGATTGTGTGTTTTTCTTCTGTAATTATGGGCTAATACCCTCCTTTAACTTTTTTTAGATTAGATGCTCACTAATCCTATGTGTTAGTTTCTCTTTTCATGGATAATTGAAGTTGGTTTAGCTTGTGTTTGAAAAATCACTACCTAATATGTTAAGGTTTCTATCTTTATTGCTAATCATTCAAGTTTTTTATAGTTAGATGACCACTTTTATTGCATAAACTTGATACCTAGTTATTTATGACCATTAAATTACTAGAGTTAGTGATTCACCAAATCTTAGATTAGGTGATCAGGTTAGTTTCTTAAATTATTCTAGACAGCATTACTTGATCATAATATATGTTTTGGTTATTTATCTTGTTCATAGATAATTAATCCTTAGATTTATCATTCATATCCCAAAATCTTCATTGTAAATTAAGTGTCCCACTTGTGCTAGACCATTGCCTAGTAGTGCATGAATTCGTGAAACAATTAGGAGATTAAACCAAGACTTCTAGTATCATTTAAATTTGTAACCAACTAAAATTAATCCATGTATCGGAATTTAACATAGGAAAAAAGGGTGATTCGATGCTAAACAGAAGTATCTTTATTTGTTGATTTAAAATCGTCGTTGCTTTAGTTTAAAACTTTTTAGTAATTAATTTAAGTTAATATGAACTTGAAAAGTTAGATAACCCCCCCCCCTAATATGTATTTGTTTTTTAGTTTAACTATTAGTTTTTATTTTATTGATCAAAATACTGTTCCATGTGATCGACTCTTTACTTACTCAACTTTACTACTATGTGAGTAGGTACACTGCCTAATTATGTTTTAGCTAAGTCGAATAACTATGATGTGGTCCCTAGTGTGAATACTCGAGCCCTTATCGTTTTAGAGGCCCATGATTGGGTGACAAAAAGGGATTTATGGAAATACATATAACCTGAGCCCAAATGAGTCGAAAATTCGCCATTATTAGCTTATTAAATGTTTCCTTAATGGGCATTTAATAGTTTAATAATGATTGTTCAATAATGGATCTTTATTAGCTTAATCATGGGTGTTTAATATTTCTCATTTGAATAATAAAAAAATCATATTTATCCCAACCTCCATGTGTGTTGAACTGAATTTTGAAACCCAATTTCGCAGTATTCTTAGAATCTAAATGGTTTGGTAGAGATTATCTTGAGTATTCAGTAAGAATCAACATGTTCAATCTTGTTTATCTTTGTTTGTTTTTCACGTTGCATCAGTTGGTATCAAAGCTGACTTCCTTGTTCAAAATGCCTCCAAGAAGATATAATCCACTGTTAGGTGTGTCAAACCTAACAAATAATAGGGGTACAAGGGACTACAAATGCACTGCTTTAATGCACTAAAGTAGTACAAGTCAAGCAGGGTCTAACCACAAAGACACGTGATAAAAGTCTATACCTCTTTGTGCAAGGTACTTTGGTCACAAAGGGGGGTTTTGTTTGTAAAATTTAAATAATGAGAATAGCAATCTACTTTAAAACATACAGAAAAGGAAATAGATTTGTAAACGGTTTGTTGGAATGTTGTTCTAGTTCGCAATGTTGTCATTTAACATGATTATGAATCAATGTAATTCATGATTCCAATTTAATTTAGTACTGAAAGATATTAACACACTCTAATACCTCTTTCTTGACAAATTATCTAACCAAAACATGCTCTTGGAATAGACCTAGCCTTACTAATTCAATCTAAACACGCTCCTAGATTGTATTGAAAAATCGCGTTAAGTTTTGTACAAGCTTCCTAACAATGTTCATTTCTTCTCATACGCTCGACAGTATGAAAACATGTTATATATGTTCTACAATAAGAAAACTTATTGGTTGTTACCAATCATTAAATTTATAGAACGATTAGATGCCCTAAAAGTTAATTAACTACACAAGAATTCAATTCATATAAGAAGCTAATCAAGCATAAATCAATTTCAAGGATTCTAGTTTAAACAAGAGAAAAAATAACTAGAATAGAATCACAAATCAAACGTCAAATCACATGCTTCAAGTCAAATAGTCAACATGTTCTGAGCAGGAACTAGATTACATTCGATGTCTTCAAGGTTTTCCAAAATGAAGTAGAGAATCAACTTAGTAAAAATAATAAAACCATACGATCAGATCGTGGTGGTGAATAACTAAGCTATGACTTTGATGAACATCTAAACAATTATGGCATAGTGTCACAACTCACTCCACCAGAAGCACCTCAGCATAATGGTGTCTCGGAAAGGAGAAACCATACTCTACTTGATATGATGCGACCGATGATGAGCCATACTTCCCTTCCTCATTCATTTTAGGGTTATGCCCTTGAAACCGCAGCTCGAATTGTAAAGATGGTCCCAACTAAAAAGGTTAGTAAGACTCCCTACAAGTTATGGCAGGGAAAGGTTCCATCAATGTCTTGCTTAAAGATATAGGGTTGTGAAGCATATGTTAAAAGTGAAACTTCTGACAAGCTTGACCCTAAATCTTATAAGTGTATCTTTGTAGGAAATCCAAAAGAAACCATGGGTTATTACTTCTTTCCGAAAGATGAAAATCAGGTGTTCATAGCCCATAAAGCAATGTTTCTTGAAACTGACTTTATCTTGCATAAAGTAAGTGGGAGCCCTATTGACCTCGAATAAATTCGAGAGGCGGGACCTTTAGTTGAGAATGATAATCAACAAAGCATTATCGAACCTGAAATTATCGTTCGGATGACGGAAACCACACCAACTGTACGACGCTCCAATAGAACTCGTAAGGAACCTGACAGATTTGGATTTGTTCTTCCTGAAGAGGAAGTCTTCATGATGGATCAATGTGAGCCCATCAATTACTAGGCTGCTACTGCAAACCCAGAGTCTGACAAATGGCTTGAAGCCATGAGAACTGAAATTCAATTCATGAATGGCAATCAAGTATGGGACTTGGTTGACTTAACTCCTAACAACAGGGCAGTTAGAAGCAAGTGGTTCTCCAAGAAGAAGATCAACATGGACGGAAATGTACAAACTTTCAAAGCACGACTTGTTGCGAAAGGATATACTCAAATTCAAGGTGTTGACTATGAAGATACTTTCTCGCCAGTAGCTAAGATTAAATCTATTAGGATTACCATGGCCATAGCTGCATATTATGACTATGAGATATGGTAAATGGATGTCAAAACTGCTTTCCTTAATGGATATCTTGATGAAGATGTTTATCTGGAACAACCTGAAGGTTTTTTCAAGTTGGATAACCTAAAGAAGGTGTGTAAACTGAAAAATTCCATTTATGGATTAAAACAAGCATCTAGGGCATGGTATCATCGTTTTGATGAAAAACATCAAAAATTTTGGTTTCTCAGAAAGTCCCGATGAACCATGTGTATACATCAAAGCAAGTGGGAGCCATTTTGTTTTTCTAATTCTATATGTTGATGACATATTACTGATCGGCAAAGATATCCCGACATTGAAGGGGACTAAGGCCCACCTTAGTAAGTCCTCTCAAATGAAAGATCTAAGGGATGTTGCATACATACTCGTTATTAGGATCTATAGAGATAAATCCCAAAGACTCATTGGTTTGAGTCAGAGTACATACATTGACATAATCTTAAAATGTTTTTCAATTGATAACTTGAAACGAGGAATTGTTCCCGTACTGGCTGGTACCATTCTTTCTAAGGCTGACAACCCTAGTAGTGAAGATGAGATCAAAATAATGGAAAGCATACTATATACTTCAACAATAGGTTCGATTATGTATGCTATGACATGTACAAGGCCGGATGTAGCTTATGCTATTAGTATAACTAGTATGTATCAATCTAACCCTGGCGAAAAGCATTTGGTGGCTATTAAGAACATACTTAAGTACTTAAGATGAACTAGAGATATGATTCTATTCTATGGAGGAGTTGAAGAAGAGCTTAATGTACGATTTTACACTAATGCTCGTTTCAACACTGATCGAGATAACTCACAATCACAGTCGGGATATGTGTTCACACTTAATGGAGGAGCCATTGCCTAGAAAAGTTCAAAGCAAGTAGTGGTTGCACTTTTTACAGCTGAATCGGAGTACATAGTTGTATGTGAAGTGGCTCAAGAAGTTGATTGGATGAAGAAATTCATCAGTGATATGGGTGTTGTTCGAAGCATCAAAAGTGCCATTGAGATGCTTTGTGACAACATTGGTGCCATCGTTATCGCAAGAGACTCGATGGTTACCAATAAGACTAGGCACATTCAACGAAAATTCAATTTCATTCATCAGCAATTAGAATTGGGAAATGTACGCATTGAAAAGATTCATAAAGATGATAATCTAGTAGATCCATTCGCAAAGGCTCTACCTCAAAGCAAGTTTGAGAGTCATGCAAAAGGAATCGGTCTAAGATTAGCAAGTGATTGGATTTAAATTTGTACTTGACTAGTTTCAGGATATTCCGGCCTATGTAGCAATGATATATAATCTCATCTGAATATGATACATCACTTTTGTGTTGAATATTTTTATGTTCTATATTAGCATGTTACTCAATCCTTGAATAAATTAATTATTCAAAATTTGTCCATAGTCAGTCACTGTTGCGGGAGCAACTGTGAATTAAGACTAATATGAATCGGCTTGGTTGATTTCAAGAGGTGAAATAGCAAGGCGTTGCATCGAAATTCATATGTACTTGTTTGAGAACAACTATTAGAAATAAACCGCATCAAGAGTCACTTCATGGATCGATATCATAAGTGAATCTTGGTCACAGGTAAATATCTTGATGTCTTTTGACCTGAGATGCATATTGGAGAACTCAAGTATGGAGATTGTTATACTTTGACATAGTTAAACGTTGTTCATAACCGTGCAGTTATAAAAGCCTTCGTTGGGTAGAGCATGAACTATTTAAGAGTATGTATGTAGTCAAGATGGGATTTGTTCCTCTTATGTGTTAAGAGTTAGACATCTAAGGCATCTTACTTATAAGTTGGTGGGCAAATGAGGATGATCATGTTCCATGTCTCATATCCAACATGATGTCTGTAACAAAGAGAATATTGATACACTTACCTTATACTTCAATTGTAGCTAGAGAGCTCCTGGAATTCGATGTTGATTGATGGCGCCCCTTCGTGTGTTATTAGGGGTTGTAGCCCGTTGCTAGACATCAGCTACTGTCTATATCAGTCTTTAATAAATCTTGTGCAAGTGGGAGATTGTTGGATCTGTATGCCCAAGAATCATTATTAAGTGACATTGCTAATGACATTATCCTATAGGGTCACACCTTAATCAATTTGG